>NW_026067897.1:1070214-1093561 GCF_014885135.2 Alexandromys fortis | reverse complement strand
ACTGAATTTTTTCAGTATATTTTCAAAGCAAAAATAATAGAGCTTTAAAAATAACTTAGAAAATTGCATCCTTTTTATTTTTCACAACACTGAAATCAGCAGTGGGGAAGCATGAATGTACTGTAAAATCTTTTATTCTCATACCTAATCAACTGTCTCTAACTTCCTAACCACACACTCCACCCTGAATTACCATTATAAACTGTATGAATTCATAATGTGGGAATTACCAGTAAGGAAAAGTAAACCTTTATAAGTGTTTGGAAAGCCATAGGAAGAAAACCAAAATCCTTTGACAAGCAGATTCTGGAGGAACTGACATTCCTTAAAGGCCTTTTTCATCTTGGCACCCACAGCGGCTTAGCATAGCAACCAAGTAAAACCGATTAAAGGCCATTACAGTTTGAGGGACTCTAATGGACTTTCAAGAGACCAAGAAAATCAGTGCACACACTTCCCTATTGCTGACCTGTCAGCTTGAAATCATGTTTGTAAAGTGTTTGCTGGAGAAAACAAAGCCATGCTACTTCTGAGATGTGCTGATCATCAATAGTTAACTCTCATTTCTCTGGAAGCTGCAAATTACAGGACCAGAAATACTCTGTCGGCTATTTTATTTCCATAAATGAGACCTGCTTAGAACTGTTCCATTTAAACTAAATAGCAGCTAGAATTTAGCAAGAGAAGAAAAACTGCAGTATTTTTTTTTTGCGTTGCATTTTGTAATTCTAGTCAGTAAATGCTTTTGAAAACAAAGCTATAGGTTGCCTTGACTTTACAAAGAATGGTGAAGGGTTAACAACAGCCATAATTACTGGGTTTCACTCTTGTAATTCCTTCCAATAAGTTTGTGTGATTATTGTTAACTATTTTATGAATTAGCCTGTAAATGAACAACACAAAATACCTTCAATCAATTTCTTCAGTAGCAATATTCGTCAGTGAATCTGCCATAATCTAGCACACATTTTCTATTTTCAAAGACTGTTGAAATATGTAGGAAATGCTGCTATAATGGAGTTATTTCTGGGCTCACACATGTTGGGGGAAGAAGAAACGAATGTGAGCATCCTACATAAAAATATTACCATGGTGCTTCCCCCAAGAACCCACGCTATGTGGTTATTTTACATATGGAATAATGAGTCCTTTCTGTTATTGCCAGTAATCTGCTCTGCTTTCATCTCCAACCAAGCCTTATACTAAATATGTGTTATAGCACCTCATATTAATGTGAGTCACTTGGTGAAAACTCTGCAATAGCCTGTAAAGTTTGTTTTCATAAAAGTCTTTACACATTTCAAACAGGAAACATTTGTACTCTTGTTGAAATTCTTAATATATAAGTAAAAAGAAAAAGTTAAAATGTATTTAAGTTTGTATTTCATTTCTAGCTCTAATCCAGTCAATCCTTAATCAAGGCTTGAACCCACAACATGTGTACACTTCCTATCCATGTAAGGGTTCGATTGATCTTCTCTGCCTTAAAATGTGTAGTTGGACTATTGTAAAGCAACAATTACATGAACTTTCAAACTTAATTGTTTTTAAAATATTTGCATGAAATTTAATTCATAAACAAGGAAAATTACAAAATATGGATACCAAAGAATATTAACATATTGTAAATCATAATTGTGTTGCATTTCAAGATGTTAGTTCAGACAGAGCTTATGATGTGGGTCACTGGCAGAGTGCATGGTTGGCATGTGCAAGACCAGATTCCATTTTTAAAAGAAAAAATCAAAACAAGAGGAAGATAAGCATGGACCACCTCAGTGTTGCACAGCTAGGCTTATCTTTCCTGGCACATAGGTCTTCTGCTTCATAGGGTTCCAGAAAATTCTCATCTATAATGAGACCCACTATCTAATCATTCATGATAAACTCTGTAAGTCTCATTTTTGTATTTTTATATGCTTATATCCATAAAAGAAACCACTCCCAGCCTTAATTAAAGACATCTTTCCTTACAAGGAGCAGTAATAGTAGTTAATGCAGAGACTCAGCCTTCCATGTTGCAGAGAAGTTCATACCTAGCCAAACCTTTGTACCACTCTCTTTATGGCTCACAGAATTTTCTGGAAGGATGGATGAGAAATATAAAGTGAGGGACTTTAATGTCCTTCTCTGGATTCCATAAAATATTACAATAATTAATTCACTAAACTGGTTTTCTGCACTGGTCCCACACAAGAAAGGCCATCAGCAATAGACATGAAGAAAGGAGATGCCCAATAGGCCTTATCCTTTACCTCTGAACTGTTGGCTATTGACTGATACTTGAGGAGGGCAAATCATTTCTTTAGTTTACCCATTGCTGAGTATCCAGCAGGCTGGAATAATTTGTTTTGTTTAGCTGTAGCATATTGCACACCATGAGCACTTTACAATTGAAATGCTGACCGACCGACAGAACAGTCATTTGTTTCTTATCAATGTATCACAGTGTGAATGTTTTTTTTTTCATTTATTTTAAATTTACTCCTTCCTACTCTCTCATAAAATCATTTGTATACGAGATACCACTTTAAAGCTACTATATGTGTTTGTGTTTGAACTAAAAATAATGAAAAATAAGCAAAAGAAGAGATATGTCAAAGGAGGGGATGTCAGAAGATGGGGTGGAAGGTAGGAAGCAGAGGATAGTTCAGAAGAGCTTTCCTTCCCTGTAGTGGAAGGCAGAACACGCCAATATTTGATACCTGAGTTTATCGACTAAGTTGTTGTCATTCATTCTGCCTTAAAAGCAATCAGTCAACAGTCCAAACTCACAAAAGATTGTGGGGCAAAGCTAAAACTGTAATGTCAATTCACAGCTCAATTATCTCTAAAGTATGAAAATGTGTTATGTGTCCTCAAGAAGAATCTGCATTATAAAGTAAATTTTAATTAAAATGCTTCTTCGAAATAATCATTGTTAATTGAATCCTGAAAACCACCCCCTCTTTAAAACCCTATTCAACTCTTACAGTTTGCATAGATTCAAATATCACACTTGGTATCGTGTGAAAAGGTTTCAGTGAATTCACTCCCGAATTCCTCTGCCCCAATCTATTTTAATGTTTTTTTTCTTGATAATGTGCAATCTAACTTGATCATTTTCAAAATTTGCTTTTTCACTTATGATACAAACACTTCTCTTACTCTTCAGTAGATCCAAATGAATCCCCAGTCTCACCAACAAATGCCCCCCATCATTTGTATGAGATATTGCTGTAGAAAGCCAGTCTACTCTGGCATAGACTAGCTGTTCATATAGCATTCATCAAAGAAAACCTGTTTTGTAACCCGTAATTTTGTACTCATTTCATTTCAAACTTTAAGTTGGGTAAAAATAAATGGCTAAGGTCAAATTAAAAAAACTGAAGAAATTGTTTTCTTAATTTAAAGTGGTTTTGTATTTCAAAAGGCATATCTCTGCTGTGAATAGCTTTAATTTCCATTTCTTACACACTGCATTTATTGATTTATTTCTACAATACATATTTATAAGGTGCTTGCCTTTGCTATTGTAGTGAGCTCTTCTAAACTAGTTTTATTCAGGGAAGGGAGACAGTCAGAAATTAAATATTGCCAAGTAAGACATTAATAAATGCAATAGTGGTAATAATACAGCATGATCTGATAAAAACTAAAAGTATATATGCGTGAAACAGGATCTTATAGCAGTCAGCTTTTTATTACTGTGATAATGTTACCTACACCTAACCTTCAGCTTATGAAGGGAAAGATGGATTTTGACTCAGTATTTTGGAGATGTCACTCTATGCTTTATTGGTCCTGTACAGTCATTAAGAACCATGTTAGAAAGAGTGAAACCGAAGGAAAAGCATAGTGTCCCAATGTTTTCTTCTAAGGTATATCAATAATGATCAAAGATTTTACACTGATTCTCATCTTTAAAATATTTCAAATAAAGGCAATATCTAGGACCCAAGCCTTTAACCTGGAGGAATATCTATCTAAATCAAAACTAATCAAATATTAGTGGTTCAGGGAGATCATGACAGAAGAAATGGAATTTTATACACAACATGTTGGAAGCAGCGTTTCAAAATTGCTATGGAAGAACACTCCAGGTAGACATTCAGCTGAAATGACCTGGAATATTTAGCTCCCAACCCTTAGGAGAACAAACAAACAAAACAAAAACTCTGGGGGAGAGAGAGAGAGAGAGAGAGAGAGAGAGAGAGAGAGAGAGAGAGAGAGAGAAAGAGAAAGGCGTAAGAGATCTTGGCGAAACAGGAAGAATGGGAAAAGCCACTGTCTGAACGCAGAATGGTTTTTACATTGATTTATTTAATTTTGTGTGGAAAAAATACTCAGAAAATTAAAGGAAAGTAGTTCTTTTCATGGCTAAAGAGATGGTTCAGGGCTGGAGAGTTGGCTCAGAGGTTAAGAGCATTGCCTGCTCTTCCAAAGGTCCTAAGTTCAATTTCCAGCAACCACATGGTGGCTCACAGCCATCTGTGATGGGGTCTGGTGCCAGATTGTGATGAGGTCTGGTGCCCTCTTCTGGCCTACAGATACACACATGGAAAGAATATTGTATACATCGTACATAAAAAAATAATTTAAAAAAGAGAGATGGTTCAGCATTGAAGAACACTGGCTGCTCTTGCCAAGGATGTGGGTTTGGCTTCCATCTCTCTGTATATAAGCAGACAAGTAAGAAGTAGTTTACCATGGTAACATTTCTATGTAAATTTGAATGGTCACAAAAATACAAACGGATTTTATATGCACAATTAGACCCAAACTTCTAACCATAACTTCAAATATGAAAGTTACAAATGAGCATAGTTAGGCATTGGAAATTATGTACATGATTAAGCAAGGAGAAATTTTCCCACCTATATAAAGGTGTTGCAAGAACTCATTTCCTTTCTAGCAACTGGAGCATAATTTGACATATTCTTTATTATCTGCAAAATTTTGATAACTTAACTTTCATTTTAGAGCACACATGTCTTTCATTATTGACCATTTACAACGTAATCTAACTCAAGTGTTTTTCTCCTTCAGTACTTAACAGACTCCTTTACTTCTAAACCTAGAGTTTTCTGTTTCCTTGTGCAGTCTCCTGGATGGTTCTTATTCTACAACTGTGTTCACTGTGTTTTTTACCTTTCTTCCCCTCTTTCCCACCTTATTTCAATACTTGTTTCATTAGCTATTCTGGTATATTGATCATGTCATTGACCCATGCCCAATCAAGGTACCTGCTTTCTGTTCTTCTTCCCATTTATGTGTCGTAGCTTCTACAATTGATCTGACTCCTCCTCACTTAACTGCCCTGCCCTACCCACACTCCCTACTATATCTACTTGACTTCATCTAGCCAACATGTCATATTTTCCTTTCCTGGGACAGTATATTCACCATCAACCTGAGAAAATTTTTGTTGTTGTTGTTATTGTTCATCATCTCTCTCTGTGATATATAATGCAGGCCAACATTATTTTCTCTAATACCTTTAGAAGAATGAAATCAATAGAATGAAAAATGTTAATATTGATGGGAGACAGCTCAGGGGGTCTCCATTTTAGGTAAAGAACTAGAGGCAAATAAGGAATACTACAAGTGGGAGGAAGAGTCTTCCCCAGGGAAGATCAAGCCAGTTGGTTATTCAATACCAATGGACATTCCTGAAGACATATACATTGTTGGGGCCCAACCTCAATGGGATTCACACATTCCAGGTTAGGTGCATGAAGATTAGAATTATTAAGCAAAAGGACAGAGATGTGATAGAAATAAAGGACAGAAACACAGAAAGCACTGGGAGGGAAGTTCAGTGAATACTGAAATTACATTAGTTTATTTTCCACCCGCTTATATACCCCACTCCAAAAGGGGAGGGTGGAGGCAACAGGCTTCATTAGCATGATATAAAGAATACCCAAAGTGTCCTAAGTCAAGTTCTCTGTTGTTTGGACAGGATATGTAATGACCATATCCTTAAACCAAGTATCCTGCAGGCAGCCACTCCCTGAATCCTCCTGCCATTCTCTTTGAAGGAGCAGGAATAGACTTAAATTATCAGGCCTTTGGTCAATGTGGAGATGATCCACCTCTATACTCAAAATACTAATTAGCCACACCCGAGGGCAGGATCTCTTGTTTGTAGCCACACCTGTTGTCAATAATTTTGAAACAGCAGAAAAGCTCAAACTTTCTAACCTTTAGTCAAGGTGGAATGGACTCACATCTATGGGCCCTGGCAATACATATAAGCAACACTATACAAACTGAGCTGGTTGTATTTGTGTGTTTATAAATATATATGTGTATGTATGGGGACACATATATACATGTGTAACAACAAATAGAAAAATACAGCCTTGAATTTGAGAGAGATTAAGGGATTGGGAGATTCTTGTAAGGTTTTGGAGGAAGAAAAGAAAATAGACAAATAATATAATTATATTATAATTCAAAAATTGAAAGATTTATTTTTTAAAAAAATTACCAATGAAAATCAAGCCAATACCATCCTTCCTCATTATCACTAGTTGATAATGTTTCTCATAATCTATAAATATTCTAGCCAAGTATCTTTTTTTACATACAAATGATTCCTGTTGCTCAGCCTCTCTGTACTTTACTTGCTTCATTCATTTTTCAGTTGTTAGATTACTAGTTTCTCAGTGTCGAGGTGTACTTTAACGTCTGATTCAAGATGATGGCAGAGTGTGTGGCAGCTTGGACCACGGCCATACAGTGAGTAGCAGCCTGGTTGCTACATAGCATGTTACCATCTCTTTGCCCCACCATGATCACCCAAGGTTCCTTTACTGAGTAGAATGATTAGAATTAGAATGATTCCCCTACAGCAGTAGGAAATTGTGGTCCTAACTCATTACTGTTTTTGAAGAAGTATCGCAGGACTTTCCATTTTCCAACATTGAGGTCATCTGATTTCCCACAGGCATCTTGGTAGAAACAGTTTTGCCATCAAGCTGTTTGTTGAAGACTCCCTTGGAGTGTAAGGGAGGGCAATTACCTTTTGAACTCTGTTTTTAAGTAAACAGAGCTGAGTGGAACAGTGGGAGCTGAAGGAATGTTCTCAAGAGCATATTAGCATAAAGCAATTAGACAGTGGTAATAAGAGTTAGTCTCTGCTGTTATGGTAACAACTGCCAGTGGCCTCTGAAACAACCTCACCTAGGAATCTTTCAGGGTGTCTTGCATTGCTCTTCTGGGGAATTCTCTGCCCCAGATGCCCTTATCTCTTGGGAAAAATTTTCTAATTCGACATAGCCCTTTAACACATCAGTTGTTGACAAGTAACTGTGCATCTCTTTCATTGGAAATATAAACTCTTTCCCAGGGCCATTCCTGCTTGCCCACCCCCTATCAACTTATCTCCTCCTCTGCCCCAGCACTAGCTCAGTGATGTGGAAACTTGACCCTTTATTTCTGTTGAATATATTGTTCTCAAAGCATATGTTCTCTTTCATTTTGAAAACTTCCAGCTCAGAGTGGTTCTTTTTGTGTTATAGTGAGGTCTGCAGAGAAAGAATATGGTTGGTTCATGGCCAAAGTGAAAATAAAGTCTCTACTATTGTCTCGTGCCTTGGATGTTTCCTATGTCATGTGATTAGTCTTTTAGCATCCCCAACCCCTACACCATGACAGGGTCTTGGCACTTTGCCCAGAATGGTAGGAACTAGAGAATTCTAATGAGAATAAGGACAAAACAGTAGCCTGTAGGATGGGAAAAGATCTTGATCAACATCTAATCTGACAAAGGGCTGATTTCAAAAATATATAAAGAACACAAGAAACCATATATCAACAAATGAAATAATACAATTGAAAGGAGGGTACAGACCTAAATAGAGAATTCTCAAAATATATCTCAAAAGGCTGAGAAACATTTAAGGTGATGTTCAACATCCTTCATCATCTAGGAAATGCAAATCAAATGACTCTGAGATCCTATCTTACATTGAAGAGCTTTTGAGACAGTCTCTTGCTATAGTCCTGGTTAGCTTTTGACAGTGTCCTTTGGCTTAGAGAAGCTTTTCAATTTCACATATTGCCATTTATTAATTGTTGATCTTAGTGCCTGTGCTCCACTCTGAGATTCCATCTTAAACCTGTCAAAATGGTTAAAATAAAAAACACAAATGACAGCTCATGCTGGAAAGTATGTGGAGCAAAGAGAACACTCCTCCCTTCCTTCTGAGGGTGCAAACTTGTACAGCCACTTTGGAAGTCACTGTTGCAGTTTCTCAGAAAGCTGAGAATCAGTCTACCAAAGGACCCATTAACTCAAGGCTAGAAACAACCTAGATGTCCCTCAGCCAAGGAATGGATAAAGAAAATGTGGTATATTTTCTCTCCCAAGCCTACATATATTTTTAAACACATTGTAAACTGTTTAGAAGATTTTTTTGTATGAATCCATCTTTACTCTATATCTCTTTTTTTTCTGACCACACGAGTCTTTAATTTGATAAGCAATATGGCTAGGATTAAAGCTGTGGCTTTGACGGCTGAATCCATACCAATCCTTAGCTCTCTGAGAGTCTTTCTTCATGGTGGAGGTGCTGGCCGGAGCCATGGTTATTGCCATAGGTCTATGGAGTTTCAATGTCCCTGCCACCACCAAGAAGCACGTTGTCAGCTATTCATAAACACCATTTAAGTGTTTGGTGGCAGGGCCTCTTAAAAAAGCTGCAAGATTTTTGCAGCTAAAGCTGAGTCAGGAAGCCTCTCTTAAATGATATGTTCTTGCCCTTAGCAAACGGAGCCCACATGAGAAAATGCTGCGACCAAGAAGCCATGCTTAATTCTGTTCTTTTGTGTCTAGAATTCCTTTCCAAGCTCTCTCAGATTAAACTACTACCAACACCTAACCAAACTGTTATCAGAGAGACTTCATTCAGCAACTGATGAAACACATGCAGACCCACAGACAAAAATTAAATAGAGTTTGGGGAATCCTGCACAAGAGGGAAAAAGGGATTTGGGGATCCTGGGGGCCAAGGACACCTTGGGAAAACTCAGAGAATCAACTAAACTGGTCTCATTGAAATTGAAGTCAACAGCCAGGGGGCCAACGTCCGGGAGCCTACATGAGACAGAATAGGTACTCTACATATGTGACAGCTTTGATTTCTTGTGATACTCCTCGCAATGGGAGCAGGAGTTGTCTCTGACTCTTTTGCCTGCATTTGGGACTCTATTCCTTATACTGGGTTTTGGTGCCCGGCCTTAATACAAGAGGAGTTTCTTAGTCTTACTGCAACTTGATGTGCCATGTTTTGTTGTATCCATGAGAGTCCTGCCTTTTTCTGAATAGAAATGGAGGTGTGGATGGGGTTGGCAGAGGGCAGGTGGTGGTAGGGGACTAGGAGAAGAGAAGGGAGAGGAGACACTGACCAGAATATAAAATAAGTAAATAAATTAATTAATTTAAAAAGTTTGACATTGAACCCATTGTCTTGCATACCTTGAAAAAATAGGTACATACTAAACAGTATATGTGGAAAATGTATTTTTTCTTCAGTTAAAAAATAAAAGAATAATAATTCTTTTTTTATTAACAACTGTTTGTGGCTTTTTATATTTAGTGGGAGGCAGGCCCCATTTTTATACAGGCAAGTGTAGTACATTTTGGAATCAACTTTGGTCTTTCCAATTGAATATACATTTTAAAGGGTATATTTACCTTGCTATATTTACCTTTTTATCTAGCTTTCTTTTCTATGTCTAGATTCTTTTTTATATCTAGATTATTTTTTGTATCTAAAACTACTAATACAATGAAGTGAAAGACATGTTTTATGTTTTCAACACCTAAATTTAGATATCTGAATTGGAATTTGGCCACTTTGCCATTATTGCTGATATTCAAGTTCTAGAAATATTAAAATAAAATATTGCTGCTTTGAGCAATGATGTGTGAAATCTGATATCCTTCTCCCAAAGAAGCATTTTGGATGTTGCATCTTTTTATTAAATCAAAATGTCTTAAAAATGTTATGATGCATGTTCTATGCAAACATGGATTCCAGAGGAATTGTGGGAAATCATGGCAGGTACTATTGTTGAAACCAGACTCAGTAATCATTATCTCCTACTATCTCCTAGAATCTTTTTATTCTGGGATCAATACTTCTTTTTTGGTCTTTAATTATTTGTAAAAATCAGATAAAATTATTTACATTATTATATGTACACACAAAATTATGCACTGATGTTTATAAGTATTTAAGCTTTAAAATGCATATTTGCTATGCCATTATTTAATAAATACTAAGGAATGATATAGTGGTCCACACCAACCAGTCATTTGACCTTTCACTGTCCATAATAAAGTAAAATAAAACCAAAAGATTTTTGAAACATTTTCAAGCTGCACAAGTTACTACATCAATTTGGAACAGTAGTAAGCAAAATATTCTGAAATGTTACCTCCTTTACTTACGAACAGCTATATGGATTTTATTTATTGAAGAATTTAACCTTCTAAATTTAAATGCCAACTATAAAATCTGACTTCTTAAAAGGTCATTAGAAAATTTTAAGAATTATTGATTTAAACGTGTTTTGGCAAGCACCTCAATGACATGTTGTTTCCTTCTGCTACCATAGTGGGTCTTTGCTGTGATAATTTCTCAACAATGTCGTCACTATGCAAAGTGCTTACCAGGACAGATGGACCGCTGCATCTTTATCCCAGAATTTCTTCTGGTTGATCTTGCGTTGATGAGCTGTGAAATTCTTAATAGCAAAATTATTGCTTATGTTCATGACTGTTTTAGTAGGAAGCCTGTTCTAATGGTTGTTTTAGACATTAGGCTGTCCCCTAAAAAGCAGCTTATGTCAGCTACTGGGACATAATAGCAGACTTCCCCGAAGTGCATTGCTTTTGCAAGGCACATATCATTATGCTTCCCTTACACTTTTCTTTTTTTTTTTTTTACCAAGTTATCATCTTAATTTTTCTTTCCAGTATTGAAGAGCAATATATCTAACTAACTAGTTGTATTTTCTTTCTCTTTCTTTAAACACTGCAATGCCCCGTAGACTTCTCTAAAGGCGGTAACCTAAAAAGAACAGATTAACGTGAAAATACATTATGTTCAGACTAATTAATCACTCATTAACTTTATAAACAGCTATGGCAAGCCAAATCCTGTTATTCACAAGAATAAGAATAGACATGAGAACTGTTTTAAAACTGAGTCTAGTAAAGCACTTTGCAAAAGCAGGTAGAAGAGAAAATTAGCCTAAGTGGAATCTTCTGTGGTGATTATTTTCAAGATAAATTTGCTTACGTAGAACGACCATTACTGACCAATTTGAGACACATTGAATGATCAATCATTACACAGACAGCAACTACAGCATGGGCATCCAAAGATATATGGCCCTTCTGTTCAAGTCTCAGCATCTAGAGCATGGAGATTCTGTGTGTGGGCAGAAGTGCAACTGGGCACAGCAAATGCACATGTCATAGCTGTAATCACAGCCCACCTCTCACCACCAAGCAGCATGTTATCCTTCCTCCTTATTCTCCATCTTGAAAGTCCTACATTAATGACAAATGAAAACCTGGAGAACTGTGACACCGTCTTTATTCACGTACTGTTGTTTAAAGATGGTGGGATTTCCTAGTTAGCTTTCCATGGTGTATTAGCGCTCTCTCAGGTTATGTTGGTGAAAGAAAATAAGAATCCTATACTTAGCTTTAAAACTCTCCAGTGCATGATTGTCCCCCCGTGCTGCCAGGCCTGTGGAAATGCTGAGCACTGCTTCTGTCTGCTTTGCAGGACCAGTGGTTTTGGCGAGTGAGAAACAACAGGGTGATGGATGGATACCCCATGCAAATTACTTACTTCTGGCGGGGCTTACCCCCCAGTATTGATGCAGTTTATGAAAACAGTGATGGAAATTTCGTCTTTTTTAAAGGTAAGCATGTTTTCTCAGACCGGTTCTGTTGCATATTGATCAGCTTGTTCAGGGCCCTATGAAGTAAAAGGAAGTGAAGAAATGAAGGTTATTGAGATTATATAACTGATTTCATGAAGTACAATGTATATAAAATAATAAAATAAAATGTCTGTGAAACAAAATAAGTATAATGTTTAATTTTGTAATTTATACTTTCATTTGCTGTATGCTTATGTGCAAGTCGAAATTTAGTGACATCCTTCTCTGTAGGAATTTTAGATTTTGATTATATATAACACAAACTAAAAGTAAGGGGTAGGGCAGGACTAGAACATCCCTACAACTCCAGCTACTTGGGAGACTGGGGTTGAAGCAGGAGAATGGTTGGAACTCAGTGGTTTGAGACTAATGTAAGCTGAGAATCATAGTAAGACCTTGTCAAAGAAAAGAAGAAGAGAAGGAAGGGAAGGAGGGCTAAAAGGAAGGGAGAAAGAAAGAATGAATGATTGAAAGAAAGAAAGGAAAAAGGATGGAAGGAAAGGAAGGAAGGAACCTACTTCTGGTCTGAGTGGAGACTTGACATTCTGATAAATTCCAAAGATTAGAGCATTGTATAATATTGTCTGCTCACTTAAGAGTTAATCAAGGTAGACCTGCCTATCACCTGCCAAGCCACCAGCTTTCAGGAGGGATGATTCATGTAAAATCATGCTACGAGAAAGGAGGAATAATTATCCAGTTAATGAAATAATGCACTTGCTCTTCCTGGAACACTTTCCTATGCATCCCGGGAAGAGATTTCACAGACAGAAATGTGATCTGTTTGTTTATCTGAGTACCCTGTTTTCCCAGAGCTACTCAGAAAAAAATAACTTTTCCTTTACAAAGTTTCTCTCTCTCTCTCTCTCTCTCTCTCTCTCTCTCTCTCTCTCTNCTCTCTCTCTCTCTCTCTCTCTCTCTCTCTCTCTCTCTCTCTCGATACTGGTCAATGCCTCCAAGATACTCTCTGTGCCTTCTTACTCTTTTTGTCTAAAACTATTACTTCAATCATTTTACTCTGTGACCCGTTTTCTGACATGTGGTTGCTCAATGGTCTCCATTGCTTTGCTCGTCTCGGTGTCTAATAAAATTGTGCTTAAGCTTCCTTCTTAGTATCTCTCTAAGCAATTTCATTAACAAGGCTAAGAACTCAATCAAGAACACCAGTTTGACTGGTAACAGTGGTGTGCGTCCTTGGTTCACAGTGGGATAATGCATGCATATTTCAGGTACATCTGCTATCAAATAGCAGGAGGGCAATGATATTAAAAATAATTACAGCAGTAGCAGCAGCCATAACAAGCATCCACTGACAACACACATGTGCCCAGTACTTCACATGTGGTAATAATTTGGCAGTCCTAATAATCCTGAGATAGGGAATAGGATGCACCATATTCACCGACAAGTAAGCGAAGTAAGCTGAGGCAAGGTATGCCGCCAAGTTCATGAAGTTAATAGAAATTTATAAAGAGCAACATAATACCAGAGCCCCCGTCACTGTATAACTTACCTACCATTCTTTCTATTTTAATCAAGAGATGATCCACATAGGAAAATAATTCAAGCATATATGTTGGAAGGAAGGGACCGCTTGTTGGTTCCCAGCCACTTAGCCCGTAAATAATCACACAAAAACTATATTAATTAAATCACTGCTTGGCCCATTAGCTCTAGATTCTTATTGGATAACTCTTACATCTTAGTTTAACCCATTTCTATTAATCTTTGTATTGTCATGTGGCTGTGGCTTACTGGCTAAATGAAAGGACTGAGACTCTGATAATTGTAAACTAACAACCTAGCTTGTCTTACTTTCATGGTATTTGGGATGAAGGCAGGAAAATCCTAAAAGGAGGGGAAAAGTTAGGTAAAAGCTCAGTAGCCTACAACCCAACTCCCATGGTGTGATACAAAGAAGGCCAGACAACCGCTCTTCATATAATTCATCTCTTGGATAAAAGGAACAGGAAAACTAAACAAGAAGCAAGCACCCCAACTGTTTTCTGAGGGTAAGCATTTCCTTTACTATACTGGACAGTAGATAAGCCTCTGCTAGGATGACGAGTTACTGCACTGTGGTCTGAGAAGATCTAGTATGCAAACACCTTTGCAAATGTGTTTCACGGTAAAGGCAGTCAGTGCTTCCGTTTAAAAAAATAGTGCAAAGCAAGAATTTGTTTTCTACTACACATTAGTAAAGAAATAAAGGCCTTATCATCTAAAAGTTTAAATATTTCTGCATTGATTGCAAAACATGTAACACATAAGCATTACAAAACACAAAACAAAAGTACAGAAATTTTAGGTGAATTATGTTCTATTCGTGGTAAAACAATCAATATTTTTGCGGTGTGAAGTCTAATCACATTTATCTACAGGCTCATTGCTGTTCTGCTTAAACTTGTACAGGCTTCGTTGTATAATACGTACTAGTGGTTGAGCTAACTCTAAAACCCATACATGAAAGACTTGTCATACAAAAAGAGGCCGTGAGATTACTACTTCAATTTGAGTCATATTTTACCACTGTTGAAGACAGTAAATCACTGGCATGAAGAAAGAAAATTAGAATTAGATGGCACTAAAAGGGAACAGCTAGTTCAGAAACAGACCCAAACATATATCTAAAAGTCGTGCTTTTCTTCAGAGACTTCTTTGAAAGATACAGAAAAGGTTCAGTGGGGGGAAACAAAGGGCCTCCCAACAAACACTGCCTAAACCGTGCCAAGGTATGCACAAATGACATAAACTCTGATATGTACCTTGGACCATATATGAAATCACAATGACCTCATCCTCATGCTGAAAGCAGTGGACTCTCTGAATGTTCTACACGAGTATTGGAGACACCTGTGACGTAGCTTGGGAATGACAGAGAATGACTGAATCATAAACCACAAAGATTTTCATTTTTTTCTTTAAAGACAGCTTAAAGTACAAAAGAAGACAGTGTGTCTTGTGTGTATATTTCTGCAGTGTCCCCAGGATATACAAAGTATTCTGACAATATAATTTTATAAAGCTCAATAGAAACTAATAGAATGTGGACAAAACTTCCATCAAGATTAATACATGGATTACAGATGAGATTTGGTGAAGTGGGAAGGAACACAGGCAAGCCTGTGGAAATCCAGTATAAAATGATTAGTATTTTAGTTATTTGATATTTTGACAGGTGTATATATATATATATATTACAAATTATATACTTTAGATACATGGTATTACTTGTAATTTATTATGTTGTGATATAACATATAATATATATATACCAAACTAAGTTATTCTGTAAAGGAGCCAAACTATCAGTTTATGTATTCCATAGATTGATATATGCTGGGTCACAGGTATTAGAATTGTATTAGAATATATTTCTTTATTATTCTAGAACATGTTAAATGTAAGCATCAACACAATGCATTTCTCCTTCTAGTTCACTACTGGATAAGGAGGTATAATGACAACCAGTAAGGGCTCCTCACAGCAGTTTCTTCTTTCCTAGCAACTTCCTGAGTTGAGTTACATCCTAGTATCGGGACTCTTTTTACAGTGAGGAATTAATATACCGAAGCTATATTAAAAACAATGTATAATCTTAATTTAATGTTATGTACTGCTCTCTTGAAATGATTTTAATGTGTTTGCTAATAATAACCTCTATTAATAATCATTATTAAATATGTCAGCAACCTCATTTTTCTCAATCTCACAATGTTATATTTCATTGTTATTGCTATCCTATTTTCACTAATTTTCCTAGTTTAGTTTTGCTTATTTTTAATAAGAATCCTTAAGATTTTGTGAAACGAAGGAACACAGAAGTTGACAACACCTTAAATGATTTAAAATTTAGTATTTAAAATTTACTAAATGTATAGATGTACAGTTCTCTCCTATAAAAAAAAATGAAGTCGTTTCAGAGATTAGAGAGAGCTCCATGGTGGAGTGCTTGCTCGTGCAGAGGACCAGAGCTTAGTTCCTAGTGCTCATATCAGGAAGCTCAAAATCCCCTCAGCACTCCGCTGTACTGTCATCCTCACTCACAGACCCTCACACATTCATATACATAGCTAAAAGTAAATAAAATAAAAGGAAGTCATTACATAAAGTCTCACTCAACTTGCCGTGATGCTTCACACGGTAAACTACAAAGGAGTGTGAGCTGGGTATGAGGATGGATGTAAAGCAGGTTGTTCTCAGCAGTAATTTGTTGTACAAGCAATGACTGGGTTACATGTGTGATTGTGGGGTCTAGATCAACGACCTCCCCTTATTCCTTTATTTTACATCAGGCAACTAATGAAACTCCTTCACTGGGTTCATAAAAAGGCATCTTTAGTCCGAAAGGATAGGAAATGGAATGTGCCATCGAGTGTGCAGTGCATCCCCCTGTGGTGATTCTAGAAATCTGTGTAGATATCCACAGACACAGCTGATCTCACAGGATCTCATTTGACGAACATAATCATGGCAGATGTTTACATTCAATTACAAGGCAGGTTGACTGAGTGGCTATGAGCTAATAATATGAAAAATAATCTATGTAGAAAATAGAGCTGGTAAAATGTCCCTCAAGAAGAAAGTAAATTTTTAAATGAAGAACAAGCCACCATCAAACTCAAGCATTTTAAAATTTGTCTCCATTTCCAATTTTGCTATCACTTTATATCTGTAAGAGGTATTTCCTACCATGTTTGACAATTTCATTTCCAGAGGCAGACAAAAAAATAGCACTTACAGGATCGAAACAAGACAAATAGAGGCTCATAACATTTGAGAAGAAAAACATTAAAAAGATTTGCAGCAGATGAAAAGATATAGGAATGTCTAAATAGACCAGGCCATAAAATGGCCCACGTCTGCTTATTGCAGAATAGTTTCTGTTCTTTGCATATTTCCTTTTTTTCAAATGAGCCAACACTTTTTTAATGCTGCTGAAAAATCATTGTTCTTGGGAGTTTTAAAAGTTCTAATGAAGTTCATTTGAGATCAAAGTAACCTGTTTCTTACAGAGTACAGTGAATAAAAGAACTCTACCATAAGTGAGTATTTTACTGCGGTCACCATCTATTTGAAAAACAAAGTTAGACTACATCTTCCAGAGCCTTGCTACATGTAAAAACACACGTCAAGCATGGGAATAGCATTAAATTAATGATTAATATTAATCACATTCTAGATTTTTTAAATTTTGTGACAAAGTTTTAATTAAATGGAAGACTATAATGAAAATACATATTAACAACTTTCTAAACTTAGTCTAAAATACAATGGCACATGCCATACTAATGTTTTAAATCTCCTTGTTTTATTGGCCTTACCCAGGAACACATGTACAATAAAATCTGATAGTTGGTAACTTAAAATTTCCAATGATATTAGATATTTAACCTTATGTTTTTCAAAAATCTAAGATTTTAAATTATTGTTCATATTATTTATAATTCAAACTGCAGTCTTCTAACATCAGTATTACCTGCATATATAAAATCTTTCCTCACTTTCAAAAACTTTCATTGCATCCTTTTATTTACATTTGCTATGAGATCAGGAAAACCCTGAAATCTCACAGGCTAAATAACTGAGCATACACAGAGGCACACAGAGACTGTCTCAAACAAGGTGAAAGGTGGGACCAAAGCCTGAGGTTGTCCTATGGTTCTTGGAATGTGGCCACCAAAATCACATATTTGAACAAGTAAGCACACGTGCATGCACACACATCTTATGTACATATAAATATGCATATGTACATATAAATATACATATATATATCACTTGCAATCACAAAATACAAGAAACGATTTTAGTAGAATAATAAGAATTTTATATAAAGTCATCAACACTTTGTTATTCTCTCTTGAGACGTACAGCCAAATGTAAAGAAAGCTCTGAACACTTCATTCTGTGTGTTCACCCATTGTGAATATGAGAAAAGAGTTAAGAAACTGTCATGAAAGGAGTAAAGTTCAAAACTGTCAAGATGCACATTATAAAGTATAGAATGTTCTACTGGAAAGTCACAGTGGAGCTCAGTTGACCAAAGACACTCTCGGTAGCTGACATGGAGGGCATTGTAGCCACAGGTCCTCTCCTAATTAGAATCAGGATGAAAGGACAGGACGGAGGAAGTCTACACATAGGTGATTAGGCTGGACCTTTTAAAAGTTTTCCACTGTTGTTTTAACATGTGCTGTTCTAATGATGAAAGAGATGTGGATTAAAGAAGACTTGAGCTGTGAAATATAGTTCTTTCGATTTTTTTCCCTCGTTACTCTGTCAAAGATTTGATCTGGACATTGGGAGAGGCACCTTCTTTAAAATATCCAGACATAAAAGAACCTGAGGAAAGCATGTATTCTATGATGACATTTCCCAACACACCATTAAATATAGTATCTGCATAGTCTTTTTTCACAGTAGTGAGCCATGACTGTTTGCTCAGACATGCTATTTGTGATAAGATCCATCTTCCAGGTTTGCTAACAAGATTCAAAGCTAATAGCAAACATATCATTTAGGTAGTATCATGGTAAGGATAAAGCCTAGACACTCGGGCAATATAAGCAAACCATGCTATGTAGGAAGGTGTTTCAACAAAAATAACCCGAATATATACTGAAGGGATTACCTCACTTTATTTTTTAGGTGAGGTAAGCAAATGATGTTGAAAGGAGCCTTGAAATGTCACATGTGTGCATTAAAATTCTACCTTGTGAACAATTAGAAAAAAAGACGTAAAAATTTTAGACAAAACCTGGGGTATATTCAGAGTCCAGTTTTATCCCATGCTTATTGAGAGCTGATGAGAAGCCAAGGACAATGGCACTGGGTTTTGATCCTACTGCATGAACTGGCTTGGTAGGAGCCTAGCCTGTTTGAATGCTCACCTTCCTGGACCTGGATGGAGGGGGGACTTCTCACAGGACAGGGAATCCTGACTGCTCTTCAGACTCGAGAGGGAGAGGGAATGGAGTAGGGGAGGGGAAGAGAAGTGGGGAGAGGGGGAGAGGAGTGCGCAGAGGGGGAGAGGAGAGGGAGGTGGGGGAGGGAAGTGGGAGGCGGGTGGAGGCAGAAATTTTTCAATAAATAAATATATATATATATATAAATAAATTAAGCTTTACTTTGAAAGATAAAAAAAACTGGGGTATAAAGTTTAGAAGAACTTCTCTAGTGCCTTAAGAAATATGAACAGAAGGAAGACAAGCTAGAGGCAAGCTGGAAAAGAAAGATTTGAAATAGAACAAGCTACACAGTTGTCATCAAGTCACTAAGGAACCTGGCTAGAAGTCAGCATGGTATGTTGGCTAAAAGCCAGGACTCTGATTCCAAGATTTGGAGGCTCAAATGCATGTCATACTTCATATAGAATTTGGATGCACAAAGTTCATAAGGAGATACCTTGTTCCATTATAACAAAAGCTCCCATGGATTAACTGAGCTCGTGATAACTCACAACCAGGAACTGCGTAGGCGCACCTTCTCTAGTGAGCACCTGGTAGCTCACTCTTGACAGCTCAGCTCTGATTTACTCCCTCCTCTTTTTCTCTTTCAGTTCAGCTGTGTTCCTGAGTCTTTCCCTCCTCCTCCTCCTCCTTGTTTTAGTGTAGAGGGAGCATATGGAGAAAAAGTTACAGAGTACTTGCTTTTTAGAAGAGACAAAAGAAAGCTTTGTATTACTCTCAATTAAAGTGGCCTTCAAGGGACAAATTTTAGTGACTGAGAAATCAGTTGACTGTAAGATACAATCAATATGAAAAGACAGTGAACACAGTTTATGTTGTGATCATCTGAATAAGTTTTATGACAGAAGCCTGAATAAGATTAATAAGAAGATAGTGGTTAATATTAATTGCCAAGTTTACCCAACCTGGATTCCCCTTGAAAAGAAACATTTAGTGAAAGATTGCCCTAAAGGCATGTCTCTGGGGAGATGTCTGGATTATTTGTTAATCAGTGTGAGAAGACTCATTCCTCTGTGGGCAACACTATTGTCTGGGTTTTGATTTAGGACTACATAAGGATAGAGAGCAGCTGAGTACAGGAGAGGGTGCATGCATTCATCTCTCTCTCTGCTCTTCTTGGTTGTGGGTGTGATTAGACTCGCAGGGCTGCCCCTTAGTGACCTATCTCAGCCTACCAGACCCCACCTCCCAAAGACCTCAAAACCTTCAAAATAGCAATCCTAGAACCCAGTGTTGCGAACATGAGCCAGAATTATAGTAAGAAAAAAGAAATAATTAATGTACTGATGAGTACAGAAGAAATACAAAATAAATCAAGCTCAGATAACAACAGCTAGAGAGGAAAAAGGAACAAGATAAAATGGCTTCCTAATTGCTTAAGGAAGAAGCTACTTTAAGTGGTGAGTTTAATCTACAGATAAGATTGAATATATTAGTTATGTTCTATTGTAATGCAAAGAACCCATCACAAATGCAAATCTTATAAAGGAAAACATTAAACTGGGGCCTTGCACGTTCAGGGCCTTACTTCATTATCATGACAGGCAGCATGGTAGCATCCAGGCAGGCTGGAGAAATAGTTGAGAGCTTTAAATCCTGATCCTCTAGCAAAACATAGTCTTGCTGGGTCTGACGTGGGTTTTTAAAACGTAAAGTCCACCCAACTGACATACTTCCTTCAAAAAGGCCACGGCTACTCCTACAAGGTCATACCTCCTAATCCTGATAATACTTTTCCAAAAAATTTACCCCATGGGAACTAAATAAACAAATATATTAGCCTATGGGGGCTTTTCTCATTCAAATCACCACACTGAAGAATCATTTAACTGGAATTATTGATGACCCTCAAAGGGAAAGTTTCTGTTAAATGTCAGGTTGAAATCAACTTTCTGTGAAGTAAGAAATGGTTACAGGGTATGGCATACTGAGTAAGTGTTGTGTGCAGTGTGACTATGACTGACTTATTTCCAGGATCTCCGGCACAGTAGTTTACTCGCATTATGCTGACAGGTACCTTGTAACTGATGTTTCACTAACACATTCTGTACCTACACTTATTTCATACAGGTAACAAATACTGGGTGTTCAAGGATACAACCCTTCAACCAGGTTACCCTCATGACTTGGTTACCCTTGGGAATGGAATTCCCCCTCACGGTATTGATTCTGCCATTTGGTGGGAAGATGTTGGCAAAACCTACTTCTTCAAAGGCGACAGGTGAGTATGTGTGTGCCACACTGCAGACACACACTTTAGCTGTTACTGAGTGATTTTTAAAATCAGGTCCGCAGTCAATGATTGATATTACGTAATGACACGTATGTATGTGAACACAAGAGTTATCCAGAAAGATTGACAGTGTATTTTATATAATATTTTTAAGATGAATTTTCATTGACTATATTCATCTAATATAATTTAGTTATGAATATAGACATGTCCAATAAACTATATTGTTCCTTTACCCATGGTTCTAACATGCTATGTAAGCTCTAAATAAATATATCTGTAAACACAAATATACATGCATTGTATATCCTTGTTATAGATTTTCTGTAGCTACTTATTTTTTAGAAGAAATAATTGTTAACACAAATTTGTTTAGTTTTACCTTCAGAGTATTTTTTTTCACTTTACATATAAATATTATCATTCTCCAATAATTTTATGTTATTAACAGTTCTGCAAAGTAGAAATAAGAAAAAATTATAAAAATGGGTTCTGTTTCCTAAGAAGTAATGTCTTCAGATACCAGCATGCAGATAATGTGAAGTATTAATAACTCATCAATGGAAGTACAACGTCCCTCCCAGTTTTCTTATTTAGTCTGATTTCTTTCCCATAGCATTGTTAATGAGGTCCATAGAATACAAGTAAATAGTTCTACCTAGGACATGAGTTGGTACACTGCTGTATAGATAAAATAAGAAGACGAATTTTTATTAACCTAATCTGAACTAGAAAAATTAATAGAAATGAAAATTCTAATTTCCGCTGAATTGTTAGTAGCTGGGCCAAAGTGTGAGTCTCTGTTTTCCCTGTCTATAAAGGGCCATAATATGCCATTGTACATCTTTTTATAAGGAAATTTATTAAATATACACAAATATAGAAATAGGACTTGAATTTCCAACTCGGCAGCAAAATTTACTTTACTGTTATTACATAAAATAATCCTAGAATATGCTCACTACTTTAGGAGAAAAATAACTTAGACTATGAATTTTATTTTAAAATTTACAAACTTTACTTGCAAGAGACTTTAAGCATTTAACTTTACTTGAAAAAAAATAATATTTGATATTTGGTTTCTATGGATAATAATGTCCATTTATAGATGCATTGTGTTTTTAGCTTTCATATGGATTAATTTTTTTGTTGCAAAATCTCCTACTTTACAATTCACTATAATAAATTCAGGGCTTTCCTAAAATATTTCCAAATGAATCACGAACAAAATGATCCATCAAAGACATGTAAACTACGATCAAAGAAAGTAGATAGCACTCTACAGAGTAAAAGCTGATGTGAATGAAATAGATGAGGAACTTTGTTATAGAATAATCATAATAGTGAATCTGCAGATTGACAGCATAGTTTCTTATTTTGTTGTTTTTGTTTGAAAAGGGTTCTCCCTATTGTCCTAGGTTGACTTTGAACTTGAAATCTTTGATTAGTATTAGAGACCAGCTGCCACAAAGATGTCACTTAACTGGGTAGGGGCATGAGAATTAGAAAAATAAATAAAGAGAAGGAAGAATCAAGTGAAGAATAACAAACCCCGCAACTGACAAAAGTCTGATCTCCAAAACATAAAAAGAACTCAAGAAACTAGACTGTAAAAGGCTAATCAACCCAATTATAAAATGGGGCACTGAGCTGACCCGAGAATTCTCAACAGAAGTTCAAATGGCCAAAAGACACTTAAGGTTATGCTCAACTTCCTTAGCGATCAGGGAAATGCAAATCAAGACAACTTTAAGATACCATCTTACACTTGTCAGAATGGCTAAAATCAAAAACACCAATGATAGCCTTTGTTGGAGAGGTTGTGGAGTAAGGGGTACACGCATCCATTGCTGGTGGGAATGCAAACTTATGCAACCACTTTGGAAAGCAGTGTGGTGGTTTCTCAGGAAATTCAGGATCAACCTACCCCTGGACCCAGCAATACCGCTCTTGGGAATATACCCAAGAGATGCCCTATCATACAACAAAAGTATATGCTCAACTATGTTCATAGCAGCATTGTTTGTAGTAGCCAGAACCTGGAAACAACCTAGATGCCCTTCAATGGAAGAATGGATGAAGAAACTATGGAATATATACATATTAGAATACTACTCAGCAGTAAAAAACAATGACTTCTTGAATATTGCATGCAAATGGACAGAAATAGAAAACACTATCCTGAGTGAGG
>NW_026067897.1:1065436-1069795 GCF_014885135.2 Alexandromys fortis | reverse complement strand
GGGGGAGGGGGAGGGAAATGGGAGGCGGTGACAGGGAGACAGAAATCTTTAATAAATAAATAAATAATAAAAAAAAGAAAAATAACAAACAGAAGCGTAGGATATTATCCGGAGGGAGTTCCAGTGAATATTAAAAACTGCCTGCATTTAATTTTCATTTACTTAAATACCCCGACCCTAAAAGGTAGGAGTAAGATCAAATTGTATTAACATGATACAGGGAGTGAAGAGACCAGTTAAAGGATTATGGGCTACATTCTTAGTTAAACATTCTGTTACCAGAACAAGAAAAGTAACACTCACAGCCTATATCAAAACATTCTGTAGGCAAACCACTCCCTGGGTGGAATCCATTGTTATTCCTACTCCTTTAAGGCAGTAAGAACTAAGTTGGTTCCTTAGCCTTTCCTTTGAGGTATAAACAGACCTACTTCTTAATACCTGAAATACCAGGTCTGAATGTTAGTCACACCTGTTGACAACAAACTTGAGAGGGCTGAACTCTCTGGCCTAAAGCAAGGTGGGACCTTTGTTTGAGGCAGAAACAGATCTACTTCTTAATACCTGAAATACCAGGTCTGAATATTAGCGACACCTGTTGACAATAACCTTCAAGAAACAGAAGTTCCAACTCTGTGACCTTTAGTCAAGGTAGAATGGACACATACCTATGGGCTCTGTCAGGTCAGCTCTCTAAATGCTAGAATTATTGGCATAAGCCACTACAACAACTTAACCTAATTAAAATGTCAATGGAGATGACATAAATATGAGACAGCCCATTCATTTTCAATAAATTTAATGTCATCATCTCTAAGACCACCATACTGGTCCTAAACAAGCCACTATTAGTTTGTTCCTAATTAATTTTTAACATATACTAAATGATGGACCCTAAATAACATCATAGTAGGGAAGATCATAAGGCTCCTGTTTTAACCCAAGGCTCCTATTATAAACCATGACACGTATATTACTTTGGAAGATGCTAATAATAAGCTATAAACAATCCAATAATCTTGATTTGTTTTCATATTATAGCCCTTTATAGACAGTGAAAACAGACTCATACTTTGGCCCAGCTACTAACAATTCAGCGGAAATTAGAATTTTCATTTCTATTAATTTTTCTAGTTCAGATTAGGTTAATAAAATTTGACTTCTTATTTTATCTATACAGCAGAGTACCAACTCATGTCATAGGTAGAACAATTTACTTGTATTCTATGGACCTCATTGACAATGCTATGGGAAAGAAATCAGACTAAATAAGAAAACTGGGAGAGTCCATTGATGAGTTATTAATACTTCACATTATCTGCATGCTGGTATCTGAAGACATTACTTCTTAGGAAACAGAACCCACTTTTATAATTTTTTCTTATTTCTACTTTGCAGAACTGTTAATAAAATAAAATTATTGGAAAATGATAATATTTATATGTAAAGTGAAAAATCTATAAAGATAATCTTGACTTATTTACTAGTTATTTCAGTAGAATTTAAACGCATACGTAATTGTTTCCTGTATTGAGACCAAGATTCATGAGTGCTGAGACGGTGAAATGTATGTCACTGTCATGTGAAATGACTTCTGGGTAAACGTGGATTTCAGTATGTAATTCAGTAACATAATTTATCACTGGAAATAAAATTTTCCTAAAGTTTGTATTTCTTTTTTCTTAAAATACAAAGGATTTTTTAATATAAATTTTATTTAAAATTTTTAAATTTTATTAGGTGTTGCATGCAAAGCTTATTTCTTTGGGTGTGATCGACAAGTTGCCTGAAAACTGATTAAGATTTCTGCTAATGATTACTTTGAAGTACTTAGTATGCTTTTCCCGAATAATGTCCTAGTTAGGCTGGGGAGATGGCACAGTGGTTAAGGGTGCTTTCTTCTCTTCCAAAGTTCTAACTTTAGTTCTCATTGTATACATTAGATGGTTCATAAGTACTTGTAACTCCAGATCCTGGGTTCCTCATGCCCCTTTTGAACTACACGGATCACTACACACATACACAAACACAAACAAATAAATATAAATAAGTCTTAAAATTATGTGTCTAATTAAAACTAGTATTATGCAGTAGAGATAACTATCAAAGCAGATGAAAAGGCTATAATGACCTTTATAATAACTGGCCAAAATGTTCCTTTGACACGGTATTACAAGATTTCTCTATGAAAAGACCTAGCTTTAACATCCCTTAATCTGTTTTATTTACAGTGTTAATGTCTGAATATGCTTTTTAGTTGTTAATGAACCCATAAGTTTAACTTTCATGAGAAAAAATCTTGTTTTTTTGCTGATGTTGGAAATATCTATGAAATTAGAATGTGCACCTGTGTTAATCAGTGCCAAAATTTATGCAAGATACTGTGGATAGGGTTGAACAGTTCTATCCCATTCAAGATTTTGAGCTGTATATCAAAGCTGACGCACAACAGACAACCTAGGGATTTAATCCTAAATTCACTTCCTCAAATTGCAAAATGATCTCCAATTCTACTTTCCATTCGTTGCTAGGAGAAGCCAAGTTTATTTATTTTGACAAGTTCACCCAGAATTATATCTTACATGTAGTTTGTAATAAAAAATTTGCACTCCTTAAATAATTTCTGGAAATAAAATTGCTAGGAATGTTCCATGGCCTGTGATATAGGTGTTTGGATGAATATTCGTGGATGAGCATTCTAGGAATACTCAGGAGGAAGAAAATTATACCAAAACAAATGAACACCAATATTTGGAGGAAAATGCAGAGTAAGAGTGGCCAGCATCATTGTCATAGGCCTGCTGTGTCTAGGAAAGTGCTCGCAAGAGCATGGCTCATACTGAGCTATAAACTGGAGAGTTAGGTTAAATTTAAATTTTATGTTATTAAAACAGCAGAAGATGACTTAGGTGCCAGTGCTGTGTCACTGATTCAGCTGCACACCACAGTTGCTGTGATCATAGTTTGAACTGTATCACAGAGGACTTAGTGTACAATATAAGAAGAGATCATTGAAGGAATTGACTGTAATAAAGTAATGTATTGTGGGAATTCACTCTATAGGCATCATGCCTTGTATAAAGTGCAGATATTGTTATATTGAGGGTTGTCAGGAAACTAATTTGATTTCTAAGCATTTGATGATGTAATCATGTTATGCCACGCACCACGCCCCCCTGTCTGCGCTCTGTGTGCTAGAACCCAGTTCTCGAGCTTCCGGCAAGGGGTTGGAGGTTGAGAACAGACACGCAGAGACAGACCGACATGCACACCTTAAACACTGGTTCAGAAAGCCCCTCTTTATTAACACCATGTAGACTTAAATACACTGCAGTCAATGGTCAACAGGTGATAATCCCATCCTCTCATCCTCTAACTAGGCACAGCTTCTAGTAACTTTAATTAGAAGGTTCTAGGAGGGAAGAGCAGCTGAAGGCCAGGACTCAATTAGTCCCAACAATGTTATCCATAGGACTTTAAATTATCCCCATAATTCTAATTAGCCTTTTACAATTCACTTTTAACTTACATTTATATCATCTGCAAATGAGTGCATGTGTGATGGTCCATTATTTATCATGCAAATAAAAATCTTAGATAAACTTTAATCATATACCAATGCAATGTATGTTCTTCCATCTATATGTTGAATATGTGTGTGGGGGGGAATATGTTCTTCACATCCATGCTATTAGTTAATTATTTTCTATGCCCCAAATTATTCTTGGTTCAGTGCAGGAAACAATTATGTATGAGTTTAAATTCTATGAAATAATTACTCAAAGTGATCTTTAGATTATGTCTAGTTTCATTTCCTGTCACTGTGATTAAAAAACACTCTGGCAGAAGTAATTCAGTATGGAATTTATTTTGTCTAATGTTTCAAACACTCAATCACTGTGTAGGCAAAGTAAAAGCATTGTGTGACTAAAGCAACTGGTCACATTGCATTGCTGGTAATGAAAAGAGAGCCAGCCTCTGCAATTCTTAACTTGTATTCTTTATTTTATACTGTCTAGGGTCCCCTCCTCAGAGAATACTCACACACACCAACAATTAGAGTGATTAAAAAATTTACATCCCTTAAGAATGCCCAGAGATCTAGTTAGAGTGTCCGTCAAGTTGAGAATTAACATTAACCATTAGAGTGTACTAACTAGTTCCTCTCTCAGCATTCAAACCTAGACAGTCTCTGATCACTACTCAGGCTTGCTCCCTCCCTGCCCCTCTCTCCTGCCCCCTCTCTCCTGTTCCCTCTCTCCTCCTCCTTCACCCCTGTCCCCTCTCCTGCTCCCTCTCTTCTGCTCTCTCTCTCTCTCTCTCTCTCTCTCTCTCTCTCTCTCTCTCTCTCTCTCTCTC
>NW_026067897.1:982252-1065093 GCF_014885135.2 Alexandromys fortis | reverse complement strand
CCCCTCTCTCCTGTCCCCTCTCTCCTGCTCTCTCTCTTCTGCTCCTTCACTGGTCCCTCCCATAGTTGCTGTCCCTTGCATTTCTTGCCTCATTTATCAATTTTTCCACAAAGGACTTGCTTTCTAATGTTTTATATATTTATAACATTTTATGCCTTGTTCTCTTCGTGGCAGTTAATAGCTTCTATCAATTTTACATCTTCACTGATGATTACATTTGTTGTATATATAACCATATGTCTAAAACTCCAATGTTAATAAAAGCAAGATCTTGTCTGTTTTGGTCAGGATTATATCTTTAGGACTATCAAGATTAAACATGTATATGTGTCCATCTGTGCATGTATAGGTGCATACATGATGGTTGGTTGCAACCTTATGGATTAAAAGTCTACTTAGCTAGCTTTATGCACTTACTATGATTAATAACTTTAAAATATTGAATACTCCTTTTACCATAAGAAGGATATAGATAATAATGCAGTGCAGAAGATAGAGAATAATTTTTATGTTAAATTGTATTCCAGTGATTTTAATCTGTTTTTAAATTAAGAGGTACATAAGCATACAGCAAGCATTTATGAAAATGTATACTTCCATGAGTGATTTTTTTCATATATGTATTATTGTTTTTGTTCAATTTTAGATATTGGAGATATAGTGAAGAAATGAAAACCATGGACCCTGGCTATCCTAAGCCCATCACCATCTGGAAGGGGATCCCTGAATCACCTCAGGGAGCTTTTGTGCACAAAGAAAATGGTACACAACTCAGACTCAGCTGCTGAGTTTCCTATTTTAATATCACATTGTTTTATGTTAAGTCAAATAATTAGAAATTATTGTGCTAGAGTTATGAATTATACATATTCATATATATAATTTCAATTTATATTTTTCTTCTTAAGAAGTGACACCTAATATTACTCTCTGGGCAGTTTCAATTTAATTTATTGATGTTTATTTAAGTTAATTAGAAGAAAATATAAGTAGTACTTTACTACTGAGGAATGTTTATTATTTAATAACGTGATATACATAGTTATGAAAATTAATGAAAAATACATCAAGTGTGTGCGAGACAGGAATTTGTCCCAACGACTCTGTCCTGAGTTCAGCCAATTTCAGCGACACTCTCTGCTAATCCATGCTTAGCTGAAAACTCCCCTCAACACTGTCAGACCATGGCTGTCATAAGAAACAACATATTAGCCCTATACATTATGTTTGATAATCATAAATCAAAGGAGACAGGATATTGAATTATTTCTCTAGTTTACTAACCATTTTCAAAATCTACTGCTAAAAGTCTTCTCCCATTTATTTTAATCCATAAATTTATAAGTGTTTCAAATTTAATGTTTTTCTCATTTTGTTACTAGATTGATCATGTCACATCTAATATCTAAGTATTAATTTTAATTCTTCCTTTAATCAGCCATAAAATATGACTGATGCTACATGAATGCTTGCTATGTATCAAGTGTATTTCATAAATTCATTTAATTGTCCTACCAAAAGATTCAGTCTACACATTAACTTATTTTAACACTAATTAATATCATGTAAGAAAACAAGAAAGAGGAGAAAGTGCAACACAGGGTCTAACCTGGAAATGTTCCAAGTTACTTTGTAAGGATATTTGTTGTTGTTATAAATGTCTCATTACTTTGTGAGGATAAAACAATAGAAAATGATCCAATAAAATCAAAACAAATATAAATGAAAACAATATAAAATTATATTGCACTCTCATTGATTTCTTTCTTAAAAGTTTTCCTCATAAGCATAACACAGGAATAGAACAGCAATGCTATTTTTTAGTGAGTGAAACAGTTGAAAATTTATTGAACTGATATTTCATAAATGGAGATAATAAGCCCAAATTATTACAGGTGATTAGAGCACAAGCAAAATGTGACATATGTATTTTACAAAGATTTCACACTACCTCTTTTAGTTCTACTGAGAAACGTTATTATCCTAATAATATATTCAGGAAATGTAAATTCTATTCCCATGTTTGGAGTTTGTTAATGTAAAATTAAAACTTTAGACTGGTCATTGTGGAAGGAGGCCTCTTCTGAACTTTGCTGTTCTGTTCATTACCTTTATAGTAATTAGTCTTCGCTGAAAACTAGAGATGAGGATACCTGTGGCTGTTACTCTCCTATTTATAGCCATAAGCAGTACTTTCACCTAATTATGAAACAATGGCATTTTTCATCTGTGGTCATCTCATAGTCTGCTATTTGACAGTTCCTCAGCACTTCTCATCCAGACTTGCTAAATAAAGTACACAGAGTTTCATTACAGTGATACTAGTTCCCTTGCAGGATGAATTGAGTCTGTATGCTCCTGATTTCATTGGCAAATCGCTATGACTGAATAACTCTACTTCCAAGTTAAAAGCCACTAAAGATTTTTACAGCACTGAACCAAATAATTTCCAGTATGAAGTAACCGGTGATGACCTATACGTCATACCTAAAATTTCCTGAGTTTGCAGAATTCTTCATCTCAGGACTGACCCCCATCTGCCCAGGGTATTTACAAAGCAAAGTCATGTGTTATAGCTCTAGCTGTGGGAAAGTGCTTAATTCTTATTTGATCCTAGTCATATGTATTTGCCTCTTAACCTCGGTATCTGTCAAACAATAAAAACAAAAGATTAATTTCTTCTTAATACTGGAACAGTTAAGAAAGATAAAAACAGTGCTTTTAACAATGTAACTCTTCCATGATAGTAACATACAATAATAATCATAATTTTGAACACTTAAGCTGTAACATTCTGTTCAAATTAGGTAACCCTTTAAATATATTTCTAAATTACTGCAGCATTTTTAGGTTTTTTTTTGTTGTTGTTGTTCTTGTTGCTGTTTTGTGTTTTTGCTTGTTTGTTTGTTTTAGTTTTTAGTTTTACCTAAAAACAAGAACCAAGTCCAAGTAGCACAATGAGAAACTTCACTGGGTATACATCTTAAAATATTGGAAAATATCTTTAAGAAAATTCACAAGGTATGTTAGGAACTTAAAACATCTATTATTTTTAACCACAATATTCTGCATCACAGATTACTGAATTATTTGAAACTTCCTATTTAACTCATCATAGGTGAACTAGAATTATTACTCAGTAATTTTAAGATAAAATTGTGATTTATTTTCCCATTATTCCTAATAATTAATAATAAATTTTAAATTTCCATAAGGCGTACTTAGGGGCACAAGTTTAGGATAAGTAGGTATGACAAATGGAAATAACAAATGGAGAAAAGACAAAGGAGAAATGAATTATAGCCAGAAATGAGGTTAGTGCATATATGCTACAAATACATGCTTGCTTGTTAAAATTACCAATAGACAAAATAAAATTCCTACAATGTGTTATGACTTCTCCAAATATCAAAGGGGAACCTCTTATTTAAGAAGAGCACAAAATATACCGATACTAAGATGTTGAGAATGTGCCCTGAGGTGTGAATAGGTGAAAAACTTATTTATTGTATATCAAACAGTCTCCTCAGTGGCAGTTTGAGTTTCAGCAGTGGTTTAATTTTTCAAGCAATTCAAAATTCCATGATAACAGTAAATAGCGTGATTCTGATGTGAATTATGTGATAGTACTCCTATAAGTCCTCCACCCCCCAAATAAGGATGACACCCTCTTTACAGTCCACATTTAGGAATGGGTATAGATAACCTGCCACCATGTATTTTAGGCACAGGACTTTTTAATTTAGAACGTACAAGCCAGGCTTGATGGCATACAACTGAAACTCAAGCGCTGGGAAGCCTAAAGCAAGAGAAACAATTGTCCTACATTTGAGGCCAGCCCACTCTCTCTAAAGAGTTCTATCCCAGCTTGGGGGCCATACTTAGACCCTTTCTCAAGTATGAAGAGACACATGGAAGAAGGGGAGAAAGGTGAGAAGGAAGGAGGGAAGGGAGGAAATAAATAAATAAAAAATAATAAATAAATAAATAAATAAATAAATAGAGAGAGAGAAAAGGTTCAATTCCTGGAATACAGCAGCTAGAGCCTTTGTAATACAGTTGAACTGAGGGTTGTGTTTTTTTATTTTTTTTTTCCTTTAGAAATTGAAAGGACTTAAGATCTTAAAACACATGTTTTGGGAAGTAGTCTGTTTCATTAGCATGTGCATATACACAATCACAAATAAGCAGTATCTGTGTATGTATGTTTTCTCCCCAGGCTTTACCTATTTCTACAAAGGAAAGGAGTATTGGAAATTCAACAACCAGATACTCAAAGTAGAACCTGGGTATCCAAGATCCATCCTCAAGGATTTTATGGGCTGTGATGGACCAGCAGACAGAGATAAAGAAGGACTCAGTCCACCAGATGATGTAGACATTGTCATCAAACTGGACAACACAGCCAGCACTGTGAAAGCCATAGCTATTGTCATTCCCTGCATCTTGGCCTTATGCCTTCTTGTATTGGTTTACACTGTGTTCCAGTTCAAGAGGAAAGGAACACCCCGCCACATACTGTACTGTAAACGCTCTATGCAAGAGTGGGTGTGATGTAGGGATTTCTTTTTTTCTTTCTTTTCCAGGAGTTTGTGGTAACTTGAGATTCAAGACAAGAGCTGTTATGCTGTTTCCTAGTTAGGAGCAGGCTTGTGGCAGCCTGATTCGGGGCTGACCTTCCAATCCTAGAGGGTTCCTGGTCCTGCACATGAGTGGAAATACATTCATGGAGAAGCTTCCATGAGGCACAGTATCTGCTGTTCTTCAGTCCTCTGTCTTTCTTTGTCATTCAGTTGTAGGCCTTTCCTCTGCACGCTCAATGCCCAGTAAAATTTCAGGATTAACTGAAGAAGAGGAAATATAGAAGAAAAGTTTCTTCTTAATTTTTTAAAAATACTTTTCCTTCTGAAATCTGAGCCCATTTCTGGGAGAAAGAGAGAGAGAGAGAGAGAGAGAGAGAGAGAGAGAGAGAGAGAGAGAGAGAGAGAGAGAGAGAGAAAAGAGCAAATCAGAAAACCCATTAGGTTTTTGCTTTAAGGCAAAAGAAGAAAGAGTTTTAAAAACAACACAAAATCCATAAATGAACTTTCAGGAAAGTGTGAAGACCCAAAACAGCATTGTCTCCAAAGAAGAAAGCTCTGTGACCACTATGGATAGTCTCCCGCACATCGTTTTTTTCAGGTGGGAGATCTGGAACAGACATGCAGGACTCTAGACTGTTGGGACAGCCATTTTCCAACAAACAAGGGGCCAAAATATCTGCAATATAGTAACAGCCTTAATAATACATGCATTTTTCGTTTTCTACAGCTGTTCTCAGCTATATCCACAGCGTTACATCACCTCCATACTCATAGCTGTTTTCCAACAAGACCTTTTGATTGTTTTGAAATCTTTCTGAACCCCCTCTTGCCTCCTGACCCGACATCATTGTGATGTTCTTCTTCGTTGTGTCAGGCCTTTGTTCCCGGCCTTCCATTGGTCTGTCAGCAATACTCAGCAGAAAGCAGAGCAGGAACCAGTGTGTCTCTGACGTCATTAAGTGATGGTTATTTTTAAAAGACATGCGACTCTGGTCGTACATCGGTGTAACCCTTTGAGAACTATCAGACCAGGCTCAAGAGTCATGTGGATCAGTCTTGCGGTCTGGTCACACTGGTAGAACTGACCAACATTGAAAGCCATCACAGGTTCAACAAGTTCAGATGTGTAAAGCATACCTTAAATCCTATGTAATTCTTTAATGACTGACAGCGACCCATAGATACTTTTATAACAAACAACAGTGATGTGACTTGCCAAAATTTTTCTGGCAAATAAAAAAAGATATTTTGTTAACAATATCTTATGAGAGTGAAATTTTATTTGAATAATTGGTTAGAAGAACCTCTAAGCCTTTTCTTCTTCAGACACACTGAATTATTTTTTTTTTATTTAAACTCCATTGCATGAAAATTCAATTTGCCATAAAATATCCAGTTAGCATTGTGGGGTTAAAAAAGAATAAAATAATGACTCTGAGTTTGCATGAATACCTTCCAATGCATTACCAATTGCATGTCAGCCATAGTTCTCAAAGGGTTGGTGTGGCTTCTGGCATTTAGCCATCCATTTGATCACTGACAGAGCCAAGAGACACCAAAGCATTCCATTGTTGAGTGTAATTTGTCCTAACAGCAGTATTGTCATTTTAATGTGACCTGCAGAGCAGGTTTGTATCAATATTTTTTTCCTAGAGAAAAGTCAGCAACTGACAGACCTCTATTGATTTTAGGAGCTGCTTCTTGCAGTGAAAGTCTTTACAGCCACTGGGCTGTGAACTTATTAGAGATGGTCAGAAGGAAAGCACCCCACAAGTCAGACAATTGGCTTTGTGTGAAAGCCAGCTTTGGAGGGGATTAGCTTTTGAAACAATGAACAGCTTGCCTTGAACTTGATATTGATTGTTGACTGTCATTAACAACAACTTAAACATTGTCTTCTGTGAAAATTTTCCCTGAAGAGTCCTGTTCTGTGTCTTTGCCCTTTGACCTTTAACTTGCAAACTGGCACAAGATTTGGTGTTGCTTCTCCATTGGATTGTTCTGTAAGACCTAGTAAGCAAGAGCTGTTTCCTTAGCGTGGAGAGAGAGTTTGGGTATTCGATCTGCAGTTGGACGCTTTGCTCTCCACATGCACACTCTGAAGATGCCCTATAGGTAGAGGTATTTTTTAATTTTTTTCTTTAATTTCAAGCTTAATTTCATCATTTTAGTAAAAATTACAAAAAAATAGGAAAAAAAAACCTCAAATACTTGAATGGCCAGTGTGGCTTTTATATAAAGCAGGAATTTTATACTAGTGAAAATTTCTTACTCATTTGCTAATAATACACATTTCCAGATGATTTTTAATGAGTGTAGGTATACATTCTTATTTGGAAATGGATAGTTTGGCTGCCTTGAATTTATATTTATACTCAACATAGCATGAAAATTAGAATGCCTTTTGGTTAAACTACATGTTTATGATTTGGTTGGGGAAAATATTTTCTAGTCATGGGTGGCATGCTGAAAAGCCTTGCAAGCTGGTGTTTCCTACAATCTGAGCATATATCCTGTAAGACTAAGACAAAAAGAACAGTTACAAAAGAGGAATGGTTCTGTAGTATCATATTGTGAAATGCAATTTGGACTTCAACAGGACATCAAAGATTTTGAACGTAAGGGTCAATAAGAAAGGGGAGGGCAAGGATCAGCCCTGTATCTCTACTTCAGAGCTAGATGATGCTAATATTATAGTAGTTTCTGCAGAGCATGGCTGACCGTATACATAAGCCTGTTGATACAATGTTTGCTTGTTAGAGGGTTTAATCCTTTCAGGATCTTGATGTCAAGAAAAAAAATGACTGGAAGCTTTTTTCTAATGATAGAAGTGAGGAACTGTAATATTTTGGGACATGTGCAAGTCATTGAGAAACTCCACCAACGTACATTGAACCTTTTTTTTTCTCTCTAAAATCAAAAAAAAGAAGTCGAATAAGCAATCTCTTGCCTCTTTACTCATTCACCACAGTACCCTGATTCGTCACAAGACTGTAAGTACCTAAGGGCTAGAAAATAACCATAGCATTGAAAAGGAAGGAATCTTCATTTTGCTTCAGTTATGGAAAACATTATGGATATGATTTGGGTTATGTTGCCTTGAATATGAGAAGTCTATGTACTTTAAAAAAGGTTTATATGTCTATTATCTTGACTAGGACATTTATAAGATGATAAATGATAAGAGCTAAGTATGATGTAATAAAAAAAAACACTGGGGTTCCTTTGTTCATTGTGTGCCAGGCACTACATTCATATGGTTGCTGACTCTTCTTTCACTTCGGATTTGTTTTGTTTTGTTTTGTTTTCAAAAAAAGAAAGAAAAGAGAAATATGGCAGTGCTAAAGAAAGCAGGAAAATGAAAATGATTAATTAATCTATATGAAAATAACAATTAAAAATTTAAAAAGGAAGTTCTCTGCATAAAGAACATAATGTCAACTCAATATCAGTGAAGACTTGCAATCAATCAAGTCTTTTTCTGTCATTTCTAAATTAGAAACATGAAAAGCTCAGACCTACTATTTCCAAAACTGAAATGAACATATTCATGTTCATAAATAATTCATCTGTTTCATTATTTTTATTATTTTACCAAATATTGAAGACAACTGTAAACAAGGTAATGGTTTTACATAAAATGAATTTATAGTTTACAATTTCAGGTAAATATTGTTTCTCTATGCATTATTAATCAGATGAAGTGAAATATTTAGTTGACCAGTTCAAATGTTTTATAAAGCAGTGGTTCTGCATCAGTTGTGTAAAGAAAGCTGTAATTTTTAGATACCTGCTAATCCATCTGAGAACAAAGTTTTCTGCAGACGGCAACCACAACAGGGTGAAGACAGATGTTCACCAACATGGCAAAGTCTACGGAGCTCAATTAGAGAACCATAGATGATACTAGCAAATAGAGTTCCTGTTCCTAACCAGAGAGCAAGGCTTTTCTCAAGCAAATGTAATAAATTACTAAATAATAATCATCAAAAACAATTACTGAGTATTAAAAGATAGAGACAGCTTAACTAAAATAAGAAAATGTTACCTTTGTTACTTGAGCTGCCTACAATCTCTTTTATAACACATAATTTGGCTTTTCACATACTGTACATTTATTTGTATTTCATTTCTGTGAATGATTGCAATGTAATGTAGTGGCTAAAAGAACATTGCCCAGATTCTACTGCCCGCTGTGATATCTGAAAGAGGGTGTATATACTGGATTCTAGGAAGAGTAATGTAATATTCTCAAGTTCTCCATATTGTGTTGGTATCTCTAATATGGCACAAATTTTGACTCCTGTCATGTGGACCTTACAACTGAGTAACTGGTGTGCCCATATTAATTGAACTCAATGTGCTCTCTGAAGAAGAATAGATGTTAATACTTGAATAGATATGTTACACAAAAGTCATAAAAATAATCAGATTTTTAGGTATTTGGTATTTATTTCCAGAAACAAATAAAGGCAGTGATTTGCTGATAGTTTTGAGTCTGTGAGATTATAGTATATAATGAAATAAGCCTGGGGATGGTGAGGAAATGTTTACAGTAATCACAGCAAAATGTTTAATTTTTGATACTTTAAGAGCGTATTCCAAGATATCATAGACACAATGTACCATTGAAACCACAAGTTTGACATTCAGATGATCTATAGGAAGAGCTACAAACACAGTCTCTACTAAGCTCTGATACCATAGAAGGGATCAAGCCACTCATGTGGTAGAGTCTTGTCATTCTTTCCAGTGGCATTCACCTCCACAAGAGATGTAAAAGAAACACAGGAAATAAGTGTCAGATTCTAGTAATGGGTTTCCTGTTGTCTAAGAAGAAAGGAGAGCTATGCCATAAAGTTTAAACAAGTACCCTTTAAAGGCTAAACTTAGTATAATAAAGAAACTAACAACCAAGGATAGTACCACATCATTCATGTGAAAACTACATTTTATAAGTAGAGTGGGCAGTGGAGAAGCTCAAAACCAGTCTTTTGTAAAATATAAAGTCATACTTTACCACTCTGTAACATTACAACTGGTAGTTTTATTTTAGTAAGAACAAAAATAATAGAGAAAAAAAATGAAACCTCAAGCTCCTCACACCACTGATGAGTATGGTATCAATGTATATACTTAGTCAGTCCTCAGTAGATGTCACTGTGTAAATGTGTCTGATACCCACCCATTGCCTCATAGACCCAAAATGTTAAAAGTAACCCCGGTCAGAAGGCCGTTAGACCCCTGTGAGAAAAGCCAGTTTTCTAGGATAGAAATTTACCTCAATAATCATAAAACACAAAACACTTGGCATAGTAGCAAAAGTTGCCTTAGTGTTCTAGTCTGATCTAAATGTCTATGATGCACCACTCACACCATTTCTCTTGTCTTTCTATTGGTCTATGTTTAAGTTGATTTTGAGATATTTGAGGTCAGATGGATAACATCTAATTATATCTCCTTCAACATGTCTACTCTGAAATAGAATTCAATAGTACAGAAAACATAGAATGATGGCTGACTTGACATATTCACAGAAATTCAGAGAAAATCACTGGTGATATTTCAAAATTCCCATCTCTTTCCCGGTAGAAATCAGACATAGCAGTTTTCAGTGTTTGAGCATGGCTATGAACTAATAATGACAGAACATGACCTACACCATTTCTTTAGAATAAATAGTAGTAGTAATAGAAGACTACAAGAAGTTTAGTGATATAACAAAGGTTGCACAGGCATTTGTAGAGATTTTTTTTTAAAGAAAATGGGGCAAAATCAGTACTTGTGATCAGTACATCATAAGCATAAGAAGCTATATATGGAGGACATTTATATGTGGAGAGATCTGGGATTCTATGCCTTTCAATTTAAAAAGCAGTGTGTCTTGGAATTTTTCTTATATTAACATAGAGCTAATTATATTATTCAGATGTGTGCTCTAAGTGTCCTTGTATGAAAGGGCACATTGGGCTATGAAGGAAAACCCATCACAAGTTGGAGTGTTGTGCTGATCCACATGACATTGCCATACGCTCTGCCACAGAGCTGAATATTTATGCCCTTAAGAAGGGAAGAAAAAATATAAATATAACTCTTTCCCACTATGACACTTAGCTTCAAACTAAGATATCACTATTATTTCACTGAGAAAATGAAAAGAAAGGATGGTGAGCTAGAATAAAGCAAGCAAACAAAACAAAGCTGTACCTTACAAAGACATTTTCTGCAGTTTCTTTCACCTGTGTTTGTTCATATTAAAAAAAATTCTCTATATATGAGTTGCATATGGACCTCTTTCTAGCGTTTGATATGTAGCTAGACTAGATTGCAAGCACAGTGTTTTCAGCACAGGCCTTTGATACGTGCCATGGTGTGGTGTGACAGGAAGGGATAGGCTATGGTGCTGCTTGTACTTGCAATATTTGTATGAATGTGTGTTGCTGTGTTGGCCTGTCTTGGCAGTATACTGATGAATAGAGCTTGTGTACCCTGTCTATTTGAAGTCACTAGAATGCATGTTTGCTGTCATGTGATACCCACTGGATCTCATTCCCTTCCTATATACCAATAGCCCACTTGTTAGTATAAAACATACTTCAAATGAATAGTTTTGGTAGTAATGCAAGGGTTATCTATTATATTTTTTTTACTACACTGAAATAACATTACCACCTCACTTCTTGCTCATTGTAAATTTGAATTTTTGTGTTAAATTAGGAATTTATGTTGCATAGTCATTTTCTTCCTTTATATATGATATGAATTCTATTCTATATCCATTATATATGATATTATTCCTTTCTATATTCATGGATACAAATTTCAAAGTCAGCCAAGCATGGATTATAATCAAGAGTGGATGACTGTGAGCATTTCCCACACACCCTTCTGTGGTCATTATTTGATTTCTTTCAGTCACCATTTTTTCTCCCCAATTTTATTGTTTTTTAATTATATTTTGTTTTCTTTGTCTTTGTGAAAACCAGAATTTAGCAGCATACAGGTGAAACCCTGGAGATGTGTCTTTGTTCCTCAGAATTTTTCATCAAAAATTACATAGAAAACATAGTCCTTATAGCATCCCAAACTTTTGCATTGGTTTATATTTTTATAGCACTCTTCCCCTGAAAAGAAGTGAAATGCTGAGTATAATTGCTGTTGTCTGTTGATAAGACAGCAATGGAAATTTATTTTGGGAGAATGTATGAAGTATAAATATACAGTATGGTAAATATCACAATGTAGTGTTTAAGTACATCAGGAGGAAATGCATGCCTACAGCCTTGAATCTTTATTTCCCTTTAGGGGTAAATTGCATATATAAGGAAGAGATAGATAGAATAAAAGAATAATGTATGTGGCTTCTGCTGCATTGCTTTTGACTATATCAGCATTTCTATGGTGGACCTCTGTTTTCAGGGGATTTAGAGACTTGCCCATAAAAATTTGCTTCAAGCATAAAAGTCTTTAAAATTTTTTTCTAACATATCTCTAATTTTAATAAAATATTTTTTGGTTTTATATTATGGAAATTAAATGGCTGGAGTTTACTAGTTTAATTTTGTGCTAATATAAACTTTTAACAAGCTTAATTTTTAATAAAAACATAAAATATAATCAGTTCATACTCTAATTTTTTAAACAAATCAAATATTGTTGACATTGAGAAATTTGCCTGCTTCACCAGTGTGGTATTTATCTTTAAAATGTTTTTAGAATTCAATACATGTTGTTATCTTGATTCCAATAGTGAATCAATATAACTGACAATGAATATAGATATGTGATATCTATGTAAGCTATCTGGTAACATATTTTGGGGAATATATAGTATATGATATATATGTGTGTGTATTTATACATATATATTCACTAGACAGATTAGGAGAAAGAAGCGCTCATGATTTATCAAATAAATACCATATTTTTTTTAAATAATTACACAGGCATTTAACCTTCAGAGTCCAAATGAGATATAAGCAATTGCAGAGGGAAATTGTCTTGTAGGTAAACACCTAGCATTGTATAGCTTCCTATGAAAATCACTTCTCCTTTATACAGTGTGGATATTAGGAATCAAGCATTAAAGGTAAAACAGGATTTAGTAAACAACATTAGACTATGAAGCAGAGAGAAAGGCCAGGAAATTAGGATTTTAGACAGTTGTCTTGTGGTTGACTGTATCTTAGCCTTTATTTAATGCCTACAATGTTGTCAGTTACTGAGAGAGTATGAAAATATAACTCTGAGTTTCTTACATGGCACTCTACATTATCTCACTAAGGTTTTGATAACATGTACGTTTCCATGTACAAGGCATGAAATGACACATTTATTTTCTCAGTGGATTTTCAGGGTTGAATGTTATGGTTTTGCCCACACAGAATTATATACATTTATTCCATCTTAAACTTGGCATATTTTTTTTCTGATTGCTTCTACTGACAAACACAAAGCTTGTTTGTGTGCAAATAAAAGGCTAAATAAATGGTGCTAAAGTGTATTATGACTGTCAGATATAATCAGGCAAAATTTTGTGGTGCTTCAATTATTTTTTCATTGATTTTATTGACCAGTGTATTGAACAGTGTTTATTGACAAATTGTCTTTTATTAGTACAATGAAAGCTTCATAGCACATTGTTAATAAAATGATTGCCTAGTTTGTGTAATAGCTCATCAAGCTATTATCTCCTTGACTCCTTATAATGAGGCCTCATTAAAGGTCAAGGGTCATGCTATTAATCTCATTCTATAGATCAGTAACATGACTGAGTATTTTCACCATGTACTTATGTTTACAATGCTATAACCCTTTGACTGCTGCGGCAACCTTAACCATACAAATGTCACAAGCTAGAATCATCAGCATGGTTTGTGCCATGGCAATCAAAGCGTTAAGGGCTGTGCAGTTATTTGTTTTGTATTTATTGATTTATATTTATTTCATTTCCATTCCAGAAGGGGTTTGGATGGGGCAGTGTTTGTCTGCTGTAAGTGTCTTAACCTAAGGAAAGGTTGAAAGGCTTTTTATACTGTTGCATCTTCTGTATTGACCATCAATTCATTGTGCTGTAATTAAAAACAAAATGTCAATAAATAAGAAAACAGAAAAATCATTCATAGACATGTGGTTTTAGTCATGATTTCCTTTCATTTGTGACCAGCACTTAGAATCCGATCAATCGCATCAGTCTTTATTGTCCTTGGCTTCCTAAGTAAGAAAAGGCAGTTGAAAATGCTTAGGTAATCTAGAAAAATGTTTTTCTGAATTAGCAAGTATCTTTAACTGGCTGTATCAGTTGGAGGATTGCCATACAACTAATTGTATGCAAAGAGTTGTGATCAAGGAAAGGCGCTAAGAGTACTGCTGTACCACATACACTTCAGGCAAGTGGTCATGAGTGCAGACATGGCTTTTTATGAGACTCAAGAAGTATGAAAAATAATGATTTGAAGAAGTAAATGTAAGCTATTACATAAAGTTGTATGCCAACATGGGTTAGGTAAATTGAATTAAATTTTGTTTTATGACTTATACTGAGTCTCTTACAGAATTTCATTTGTGGAACTCTCTCTTTTCTTGTTGGTACTGCGATCTGAACCCGAGGTTGGGCACATGACTAGAATTATCTCAGCTCTCTTTCTTTTAGTAACCTTATTATATTAAAGAAAGGCAGGCGACCGACTCCCAGAAATAAAACTAAGAATAAGCTCTTTTGAATTTAACTTTGAATAAATTAAGAATCAGCTAAATACTCTTTGGGAAATGGTCAATAGTAGTATTTAAAAATTCTGAACTAAGCATTTTCTGAAAACCAGTTCTTCCGTGTATCAATCATCTCCAAATCATAAAGGCCATCTGAATTTTACAAAGAATAACACATTTTAATGGGAGTAAAGTAAAAAGACATTCACTCATACAAAATATGTCCACCTGTATACCAAGAAATTAATTATATCTGCACATGCAAGCACATTGGGAGAGAATGAGAGATGACAGCAAAGAGAGAAAGATTCCAAGACTGACCTTGCCCTCTCAATCCTCCTGCCTTAGCCGCCTGCTACTGGGCTTATGTTCATTTATCACCATGACCAACCTAATTGTATGCTTTTAATCCATGTGTGACAAGTATTTTTCTCGAAGAAGTAATACCCTGACAAGGTTATAAAGGATCTAGTAAGAGGCCTAGCACATTGTAAGAATGCGTTTATTAACATGACTTCCATGCTTTCATCTTTTACATCTCTTTTTGAAGACTGAATTGCATGATTTGACTCACTTTGATTTCTTCTGCTACTTTCATATCTTAGTAACTTTAGTTACCAAGAGCTCCTCACAACTGACTCCACCTCTCCCACCACTTTCCTTCCATTCCAGGTATTCTCTCTCCTTATGTTAATCCTAGAAATGAATTGTGTACATAATTATTTTCTTATGTTAATCTTTCTGTTTTCTTCAGCTCTCCATTAGATCTGTTTATTCTAAAGTATGTGCATTTTCTCTCATTAAAATAACTACTTGTTATTTCCTGCCCCATTTTGCTTGCTCACAGTATTTAAAGCTAATAGTTACATTACGACTAGTCCTTTTTCTAGACAGCTCCTGGATAGTAGTGTAAGTCTACGAAGAGTACTTACCTCTTCCACCCTCAGAGCTCGCTGCCACACTGGTTCATAGTCAATGAACAATCAGGTATTTGATTCTAGGCATTAGAATCCAATGTTACCATTATGGGCAACTTTTGTCACCAAATATTATGAGTTTATTCAAGTCTATACACATGTTCTTGATCTTTATTTTACACTATCTCCTGGGCTGTAGGTTTGTAATGAGTGGTGAAATTTATATTAAGAATTTCCATACTTGATGAACTAATTAAGTAATTAAAAAATTAAATAATTTTTTTTTCCTTTTTGTAAAATCAACCACTGAAAAGAAAGGTCACCACTATCTTTTTCTTTCTTTCAAAAGAGATATATTGCTTGAATTTTGTATTTTATTTGCAGTATTAGAAAATTTTTGCTACCTGTCCATCAAGTCTTGATTACCTTGTGTCTTCCTTTACCTCTGGTCACATAATGTCTGCATAAACACTCACCAGCAATAAAATAAACTTCAACAGCATTTCTGACATCCTATTTCTCTTAGATTTTTTTTTATCTTACATCTTCTTGCCTATCTAGGATTTTATTTTTCAATTCCCCTTGCTTCCTGGCACAAGGATCTTCCCTAACAAGGTTATAAAACTTCACTACCAAAAATAAATATTCTTTTAAATACTTAAAAGTATTTGGTTGTGTGTGGGAAGGCATTTATGAATATGGAGTTCAGGAGTGTTGCCTGTCATTTTGCCTCTTCTTCTCTTGAGACCAGGTTTCTCACTGAACCAGTGGCTTTGCTAACAATCATTTACCCCAGAAACACCCTATTCCCAGTGCAGCAGGGTACAGCTTTTCACTAGAAGCTCAGGGCTCAAGTCCTCAAATGTGCATATAGCAAGAGCTTTCTCTCCAATCCCAAGAACAAAGATTTTATATGTATACTCTCAAAAATCTATCCTCTACTTACCTTTCAAGATTTTCCACCAGGAAACATTATTGCACATAAAATCTTGGTATTTGCCATTTCCTGTGTGTTGTCTTTGTATTTGTAATGTATTTTTTTTTTATCTATTTTGAACTTCAACTTTGCTGTCATTATTTTCCCTGACCTAAGTAGGTAAAATCCATGTACCTTTTAAAATCTTGAATTTCCATGGTATTTCACCTAGGGCAATCACAGGATAATTAAAATTGCATCCTTCTCACTTCAAAGGTTTTCTGATGTTATAATAAACTGTATGACCTTAACTTTTTGCAAAATTTGGATAAGGGTTATTTTGTATGCAAGTTTATTTTAATTGCTCCTTGCTAACATCTACTCTCTAGGAACTGTGTCGTCCTCACTGTGGTGACGTGGCTTTGTTTTTCTCCCACTGCGACATCCACTGCAGTGTCTTCTGGAAAGAAAGAGCTCCAGAAAATGTGCTGCACTAAATAGAATAATATTTTAAAAATAGTAAGAATCACAAAAATTTTACTTGGCTTTGTTAAATAGTCTCTAATCTATCTGAATAATTTTATGAATAAAGATACTAAAATAACTTGTTTCAAAACTCAAGAATTTAAATACTTGACATGGTTTCTCTCTAAAACTACTTTCTAACCCTCTTAAAATGTTTCTTACTAGGCCATAAGGTAAGCGTGAAATTTTAGCTAAATTTTATAATTTCTCTTACTTCTATTTGTTACTTTTCAAGAAATGAGGAAATATTTAAGTTATTGTATTCTGGTGAAATTAGGAGACCTGTGTTTTGGAGGTACCCATGGGTATAGCAAATATAAGGACAATATCCAAAAAGTAAATCCTTCCTCAAATCTATCCATATATATTAAAGAAGTAGTTAATAGTTTACTTAATACAATGTGACAGTGGACTCCCCCCTATAATGAAGAACTAGCCAGAACCTTTGAGGTCATTTTGCTTATTCAGAAGGAAATACAATCTAAATTATTGTGGGACAATGGGACAGGATATCAAATAATGTGTTTGATCTGAAAGCAACTAGGATATTGTTGAGAGAAGTGCTCAGAAATAAAAAAAAGAAGCCAAGTCAGGAATAAAATAGAACAGATAAACAGCTCAAAGACAAGCAAAGGAATTGTTTTAAAAACTCTTTGCTACTTTGAACGGCTATTGAGCTACTATGCTTACGATTGCTGTCCTCCGTGAAGACTTTATTGATTTTAGTTAGTGTGGGGCATACTGCCGAAATTTTAGGTCAAATGGTAGATCAAACATAGGAATATAATTTCCTGACCTTTGAAGCCTTCTTAAACCTCAGAAAATAGGTATTTCTATTTCTCTTTTCAAAGACCTGATAAATGAGAGTACAGGAAAGGTGACAATAGCATTACTTGGAAATTGAACAGAAAGTGGAAATCTAACAACTAGATTGATAGACCCAAGGAAATCGAGTGCTAAACCAGCGGAGAGCATGTTTCTCTGAAGTGGGGAAAAGGTAGCTCACTAAATTCGAACATGAAAGCAACCCAGTGCTCAGGACCCTCCCTAGGACATCCTGCTTCTAGGGAATGCTCTCTTGGGCTACTTTCTTCCCTGGATAGGGTGGAATTCTGAACTGGAGAATGCCAGAGTGCTTCGCTGAGACAAAGAGGGAAGTGATTCTTTTCCTTCACCTCACCTCAGCAGAGTGGATGTACATTTTGTTTGTTTTCACCAAGGCAAGTAAATGGAGCATGCTTTTCTGAAAACCCAAGAAGTGTTATTCAAATTTGGTGCCAGTGTAGCTCCAGTAAGTGTCAAACAAACCAATCTTTATTAAAAATCATGCTAATACATCTTTCAATGTTTTCAAGATATATATTGTTACTTGATAAAGAGGATCAATACCAAAGATCTTTGGGTATTTATGGAAAGATTCAAATTTAAGAATACACCAAATAACAACAAAGATTAGAAATGAAATAAGTTTTACAAGGGGGAAAAAACAGCTTTTAGAAGTATAATTGTCCTTAAAAAATAAAAACCAAAAACAGTTTCTTGGAAATTAAGACTGTAGTAAGAACAATGGAAAAATTAATACAACTATCGTAAAAGTAAAATTCAATCTCTGAAAAAAAAAACACAGAAAATATGAGTAAAATGTACAATACAGTCTCAGAAAATTAGAGGACAGATCTCTCTAATGTGGGAAAGTTTAACGTTTTACTAATAAAAGTTCTAGGAGAAAAGGCCAGAGGAAATGAAGTAAGGAGGCAATTACATAACGTAATTTCCATAATATGGAGAAAAGACTTTCAAGATTGAAGAAGCCTTGCTATGTACTGTATAATGAATGAAAATAGACTCAGTGTCAAGAATATAATTCTAAAAAGCCAGATTGTAAAGGCCAGGGAATGCACTATAAATTTCTAGAAAAAATGTTAGTAAATTACGTTGCAGTATGAAAAGGATTAGAAAGGCCTCAGTGTCCTCAAAAGCAACACTAGAAACAAGGTCATATACCACTATCATCAAAACTCCAAACAGGGGCTGGAGAGGTGGCTCATAGGTTGAGAGCACTGACTGCTCTTCCAGAGGGCCTGAGTTATATTCCCAGCAACCACATGGTGGCTCACAACCATCTGTAATGAGATCTGCTGCCCTCTTCTGGCCTGCAGGCATGGAGGCTGAACACTGTGTGCATAATAAATAAATCTTAAAAAAAAAAAAAAAAAACCTCCACAACAATGTATTCTCAGCCTAGAAATATTTGCACAAATATTTACAAAGTGTGCAGTAAGAAAAGAAAATTTCATTTTCTTGATATATTTCTAAGTTAGAATTTGTATGTGATGTGTCAAAGAAAGGAAAATAAAATTCAATAACCACAACAACAATAAAAAAATCACCCAACAGTGTAGTGAACAATACTTCTAAGAATACAACCTGTAAAAAGTTATGAGAAGCAAGAACTTACAAGGCAATTAAAAGCATAGTAATAATAATAAACTACCATACAGCCTGCTTTAATACCACTGGGCATACACACAAAGCAATTTACCCATCTTCATTTAATCACTGTGTTTTCCTCCCACTTCCAGACTTGCTATTTCTTTGTGGTCTCCTGTTGGTGAAGACAAAGGCAACCGTGACAATCTTAACAACTTTCATTCAAAGTTTTGAAAGCTTCCTCCAAGGCTTTGCTGAGGACTCTCAGGGAACACTTACATAGTACGTCAGTCATGAAAGGAGAAGCAGGACTTGGTGAAAAGAAGTAGCATTTCAGGCAAGCACAACTTGAAAAAAGGTCCTCAGGTTTGGGACAGTGTGTGCATTCTTCTGAAAGTGAACACTGTACTATGAGGCTACTTGTTTGTTTCCCGACTGCAAGCCCCGAAATGATCACAGAAACCATGTTATTTAAATCACCACTTGGCCCATTAGCTTTAGCTTCTTATTGACTAACTCTTACATCTTAGTTTAACCCATCTCCATTACTTTGTGCATCACCACGAGGTTGGGGCCTTCCTGCAAAATTTTAGTGCATCTGTCTCCAGCCGTGGCTCCATGGCTTCTCCTAAACTCCTCTCTAAATTCTCCCAGCATTCAGCATAGCTTTCCCTGCCTAGTTCTGCTCTACCCTATCTCAGGCCCCAAACAGCTTCTTTATTAACTAATGGTATTTGCAGCCTAGAGAGAGAGGCATCCCACATCAGAACACAGTCTGTATTAAGCCCAGTTGTGAAAGGTACAGTCAAGAAATAATGTTGTTGAGGGTTAAATGGTGAAAGGATTTGATGCCTGAGTCCTTATGTTGTAAGCTCTCTGTTGATCCTATATGGTACCTGTGATACCTTTAAATATGTTTGTTATTTGTTGTTTATTATTTATTTTACTAGAGTCCAGGTTCACTGTGACATTTTAAAACGATGCATATTTTTGTAGATTCTTTCCCCTTTGCAACCTTTCTGCTCCCTCTGGTACTTTCCACTCTGATTAACTTCATTTTTGCTTATATGTGTTATATTGTCCTAACCTCCTTAGTGCTAATTCTTTGGGTCTCTTGTGGTCTTCTTTCTAATATTGTAGATACTCACACTCACACCCACATACCCTCATCAAATACTAGGTTCTGCATAGGAGAAAGCATGCGATAATTGTCATTCTGAGTCTGGGCCACCATGCTAAAGATAATATTTTACAGGTTCAACCACTCTACAGAAATTCTCAGTTTTCTTTGATACTCATCAAAATACCACTGTTCATATATACTATACTTTAAGTGGATGAATAATGAAAATATATCTACTGTGGATGATGTTGGCAAGTGTTGGTTTCCTGCCATGCAGCTAAGACCCCTGGTTGAGCTGGCTTTCCTACTAGAAGCTAAACATATGACCAGAACTTGTTTAAATATAACATCTAAAGGTTTGAGGTGAAGAAGTTTGTTTATTTGAAAGGGACATATTTTTGATAACTGGTAACATATATGAGCAAATCAGACAATGCAAGATATCATCTCTTTTGGCCTGGATTAGAGAAGGTAGAACAAGACTTTAGAGGTCACAGTTTCTGTTTCCCTGAGACCACATAAAGACATCACTTGTCATTAGAGATTAGACACAGAGTTGGAAGAAATACTTCCAATGGCATTTGAAATCTTTAAAAAAGATTATCAGGAGCTAAATTCACATTGTTAGCTCAGGTCTCTACCGAAAACTAAAGACATTTGAGATTTCTGAATTTTTATACTCATACCGCTGAGATGGCTGAAAACTGGACTCACATTTGACCACTAAGTCAATGTTGCCAAATTTCAGTGTCTATTAATTCCGAGTCTCAATAGGTCCTTTGAAGCACAAGGTTGCAGACCAGAAATGGACTCTAGTAATTCCAACGAGGGCATGTGGAAAGACTTACAGGTTCATGCTCTTCCAAGTTTCCAGCCTGTTTTGAGCACAATTATCTCATTTTCCCAATCTGAGAAGGCGTTTTGGCCTTGTTTAAGCACTGTGTAACTTCTCCAATAGTTACAATAAAAGGAGAAATCTAAAATTGTGTGCAGTGATAAAGCTGGAGGCACAACCCAGCATACCCTTTGTTTGTTTTGTGTGTATGCATGCAATATGTGTGTGTGTTTGTTTATGTGTATGTGGTGTAATGTGTGCATGTGTTGTATATGTGTTGTATTTGCAGTGTTGTGCATATTTGTATATAGATAGATAGATAGATAGATAGATAGATAGATAGATAGATAGATAGATATATGCATATATGAAAGTGTGTATCCATGCATGTGTGAGACCAGAAGTCACCTCGATTATATTTTGAGTCACTTCCACTTTATTTTTCGAGACAGAGTCTCATTCTGCACATGAGCTCTCTGACTTGGTTAGACTGGCTGGCCCACAGGTTCTAGGGATCTGCCTGTCTCAGTGTCATCAGTTCTGGAAGTATCAACACACACCAAGACACTCAGTGTTTTACTTAGGTACTGAGGAGCTGAACTGAGATCCTCATGCTTGTGCTACAAGCAAATGAGCCAATTCCCTGTTTCCTAGAAACGGAAATTCTTTAGAGGTTGTCCACTGCTAAGGGGGTATGATAAGGAAATATATCAGCAATGAAGTGGACTTAGTGGTTTAATGAGGAGAGTGGATCTCAAGAGCGGCAGCATACAAACCACAATATGAGAACATCAGAAGCAGGGAACTATGTTTACCATTTATTAGTAGATTCCAGACTTTGCTAAGTTATTTTCAAATCTCTCAAGGTTAAAATAAAATAATATTTTATAACATCCTACCTGAGTTATTTAATCAATAAAGATATTGCATATGGGATCTCTAACAGAAAGACAGGACATTCTCAATTCTCATACTCAAATTGGACCACAGATTCAGCGGGATGAGAGCCAATGGGGTCTTAACTGTATACAGTGCTTGCAAAATAGATGCATATTACCAATTTGCCTCTGCTTCATTCTGAAGTTATAGCTACAGTGGGAGATGCAACCATTTCCATCCCATGTGCCAGGTGATTGAAATGTTTGATGTCAGTAGTTGAAAAAGCCTGTAGTGGTGCAATAGTTCAACACCAGTGTAGCTCTGAAGAGCAATGTGGGAATTAAATTAAAATGATAAATCTTCACCTTGCCTGGAATGAGAGATAGTCTGAATTAAGTGTCCATACTGATTCATGGCTGTGTATAATCATTGACTAGATAATCTGAGAGCTAAAAGGAAAAGATAAGAATCACAGTAACAAATTTACCAGTGGACATTCTTCATTGTCTCAGTTTTTAGAAATAGAGTAGTTACTTTCCATAGCAATGCTTTGTCATAACTAAAATCAATATCTAAAAAACTGATAGCATTACTCATGACTTAATTTTGGGGGGCATAAATTATCAACTGTAAGAACTTTTTTTTTTGTAAAAGAGGCATTGCATTGATATTGAGCTTGTTAGTATATTTTCAGATACTTGAACACATGGTGACCTTGTCAGATGGCGCCCAGTTTCACTAAGAAGAACAATTAGAGTAGAAATTAATTTGGATAAAGAATAGTTTGTCACTATTTATTAGGTAAAGTTTATGACAATGAGGTAGGGATGTGGTATAGTGGTAGAGTACTTATCCAGCTTGCACAAGACTCTGAGTTTGAACCCCAGCACTGTGGCAGCTTATTTATCCAGTTATATATTTATTTGCTCATTCATTCATTAGTTCACTTATTTTGGAATGATACAAGTCATCCTTTTAATCTTCTTGTTTCTAATCTGTATAAGTAACTATTTTTCTCATTTTTTAATGTTCAAGAAATTCTTAGATGACTTTAACGAAATTATTAGCCTGATGTCAAAGTTTAATGAAGGGTAAAACTTCATACAGTGTGTTGATTCAACCGTGTTGCTTAAAGCATCATGCTAATATGCCAGTTCATTTAAACACTGTTTTGGGTGAAATAAGATAATTTTGAGTCATGTATTAGATATTGATTCTGTATTATATTTCTTTAAAAATTGCTGTGAGTGTTCTTGAAGATGCATGTAAGGAAGCCTCATAAATGCTTCACCAAAACTATTGAATTAAATTCAAATAGCTAGATCACTGGCCAAGGATTGAAAACAAACATTTGATCATGCATTGTTTTCTGAGAACACTCTTTGCGTAGCCAGTAAAAAAAAAATAGGTGGATAGATAGATAGATAGATAGATAGATAGATAGATAGATAGATTAAAAAATATCAATTTTCCTGGGAGCAGAAACCTTGTGGCACAGTTCAGTTATTTCACATGACCCACAGTCAAAGTCTGGGAGCACAGACTTTTCATTCCATAGAAAGTATATATGTATGTATATCACCAATATGTCCTTACTTTATTGAGCACAGATTAAAGAGTGAAGACCTGACACAGGTTATATTCTCTTCAAAATGAAAGAGTTTTTTTACGGCTTTGATAGCTGGCAATTTTCCCATTTGAACTTGTTATAGCTGTGAATTATTTAATACAGTGACAGTGGTGTTTGATTTGAAATTCATTCATTCCTTCACTAGTCACAAGGCAAAACACCTCCTAAAGAGCATATTTAATTGTCCAGATGTTTGTGTGAAATTACTGCCATTAATCACAGTATTGATTATGTTTCTTCCATATTCCGGCAGTCTTCTATTTTTAAATAGTACCCTAAAGTGACTTAGGAGATATGGCATCCTTTTTATTCATGACTTTATAACTTGCAATCTAATTGATTGATGAAAAATAAGTTGTATACCACTTAAAGCCAGTACTTGTGTTGAAAAGATAGTTATTTTTATCACTTCCTATTTGGAACAATGCATGTTCTGTGCTACAGTTTCAAAACAGGGGCCCCAGATTTTATAGTCAGCCTCTGAGTGTAGGAGTGTCATTAGGCAAAATGTCCATCTGGCAGAACTAAGCTTTTTCTGTCTGTCTCAACTCATTTACCAACATGCCTCCACGTTTTCTGTCTACTTTTTTATTTCTGTTCTATAGACATCTAGATTATCTCCAGTTTCCGTGACCTTAGCTTTAGATCAGCTCAACAAGAAGGAAAACAAGGCACGTGCTGGCAATCTACCCAACCCCTGGTGATAGAGAGGCATTGATCTTGGAGGAGAACCTCCAATCACAACTTTAGTAAATGAGCATGACCTCTAACTATACTCTAAATATTTTCCCTCTCACACAGAGATAAGTGTAGTCCTCACCCCTCATCAAGGAAACTTCCTGTTAGAGCAGCCAGAACCTAATGCAGAGCACCATAATCAGCCTAAATGCAGAGTTGTGGGGTGCAGTCCCAATGGATACATCTGCAAAAACACTTCCTCCCTCAAGGCTCAGGAAACATTGCAAAAGAAGGGGTGAAAAGAATGTAAAAAGCAGAAGCTTGGGAAATTTGTTACAAGATTGTGTCTCCTAGTAACATCAGAAGCTACATCCCTAATGACTCACCAGCCTGTCTGCCTAAACAGGAGCTAAACAAGGACAAAACCAACAGACATGCCGAATGGATGGACATCAATCCTATATAAAGATTTGCAGAAAAATAAGGAATGTTGAGTGTGGGAGAAATAGTCTTCTCGAGGGAAGAACACATGGGTAGTTATCCAATACCAAATGGTCATTTCTGAAAACATATATACAAATAACATTAAAAAGAGTGAGCAGGCTGTATTTAGAAATATACATATGTATACATATATGAATGTGAGAGCTATTAATGAAAAAAGGAGCCTGTGGATAAAAACGATTAAGGAGAGAAATATGGAAAGGTTTGGACAGAGTAAAAAGAAGGAAGAAATGGTGTACATATATTATAATCTCAAAAATAAAAGAAGACATATATTTTATTTCTCCTAAAGGAATTCCATTTGGTGCTAACTTTGAAACTCAGTACACAGACAATTCCTGAACCGGAACACGTTTATGAAGTAAAAATTATTAAATCACTTTTGCAAACTTCACTATGAGATTTCTGTTTTTCACTCTATATAGATTGGTTTTGTTGTTGTTTTGGTTTGAGCGTGTCTTTCTGAACTACAATGCCGCAACTGATTAAACAATCTTATAAAACAAAAGCATCCAAAGTCATCTCCAATTCCAAAGTGTTAATTTCTTCAAAAAGCAGTGTGTCTTCATGATACATATAGATATGCAAAGAATCCCTGGCCATCTTCGCTGTGTAGCCTAGACAGCAGAATCTTGATTACATTTGCCATTTTGAATTCTGTGGTTCAACATTTATAAAGGATTTTCCAATAACAAAAATAGTTGAGAGAGTAGTGAAATTCTTTGTACAGAAACAAGTGAGGTGTCAATGAAAAGAAAAACAGTATCTGCAATTATTCACGTGCATACTTTAAAAACAAAATTACATTGATTTATAAAGAATATTTAATCTGTGCTTGTGTTAAGTAAAATATCTTTTCAAGAAAGTGGTTTGAGTGTCCGGTCTAGGGTCTCCTTTGACTTGGTTCCCATAGTGGTGGGACCTCATTTTGGATGTTGTTAAGTCACCTCAGTTGTAGGTCTGTATTCTTTAGTGGTTTGTTTTGCTCTTGTTGTTTATTTTGTTATTTTTTTATTATCATAAAAACCTGAACTTGACTTCATTTCTTCGCTGAACATATAGAACTGTTCAATTTAAGATATGATCTTACCTTTTCTATATGACCTTCATTATGTAGCCCACACAAGGTCTCAGGCAGCTTAATTGCCATGACTTTAAATGAATTATGAGATAAACAAGCTTATTTCCACTATAAGCTTCTCGCCTGAAGTATTTTGCAATAGTAATGCAAAGTTATTATAATCAGAAAATTACTGATTAAAATATATTCAAAAATAAATTTACTTGTGCTATTCAACAACAATACAATGAACAAATGTAAATCCTGGAAACTCTCTCCAACAAAGATGCTATTTGCAAAGACTAAATCTGGACTTCTTAAGTAATAACTAAAACATTTAATTAAAATCTTTGACAACATTTGAAATGAACTACTATTTTGCTCCAGTAAAAAAATATTTCGATTTTGATAATTTGGGGGAGAAAATAAAGAAAAGAATATCCTTTTATTTAGAAAGTAGAGGATGAAAAATCAATCAATGTAATAGTATAGCAGCACAGTGCGTTCTGGGAATTCTCATGTGGTTCAGAAAGAGGAGGAGGATATTGATAGATTAAAACAAACAGGACAGCATATATACAATGATTGTGTATTGAATAAGGATATATGCTAGTTCTTTATATTATTTGTGGAGTATTTCTCACATATAAAATTGCAATGAATTACAATGGAGTGAAGAAAGGGTGGAGGCAGGAAAGCTAAACTTTCCTCTGAAGCAGAATACTGTTTATCTAGATTAAACTTTGGGGTTTCTGTGAAGGTTTGGATAGTTGGAATTCTCATCCAATGTTATTCCTGTAGGACTGTTACTTCTCTGCCTCTCCTACTGCAGAGTTCCGACACTCCATGCACAGTAAACTGGGAGATTCTTCTTAGGTCACTTAGTAAATGCTAAGCTGACCTGAGGTATTCAATATAATCATCAAAACTCTCTTACGATTGGAATGAGTCATTTTATTGCAAACTAATGTCTCTTTCTCTATATTTTTTCTTTTTACATACTGGGAGATTAAACTCGGGTCATTTACCTTCCAGACAAGCTCTTTATTCCTGAATTACATCCAAAATGTTTTCCTTAATGTTGATTTTGAAACCGAGTCAAGCTGCATTAATAGGGTTGGCCTTGAACATACTTTGCACCATAGCTGGCCCTGGCCCTATGATCCCCCTGCTTCTGTTTCCCAAATGCACGTGCTTACAGAAATACACCAGCAATTTCTACTTCTATGCATGCTGGAGGCCAAAATTAAAGCAAACTGTGATGACTGCTTGGTTGCAAATTCTGCCTACTACTAACTTAGTACTGAGAACTTATGGCTTGTTAGTTGAAACAATGCTATTAATTTAAGAAGAAAATTTTCCCTTAACTATTGTGAAAATTAAATGACGGTTCTTTAAATGTTACAACATGAAAAGGATGTAATGGAACAAACCCCAGTGGCCTTTAGAAATCTAAATTGGAAAATGCATTCTCAATGTAATTTTAATTAAAGCAATTGAATTTAAGCAGTGGAGATAAACAAGGAATTGGAAGCCCTAAGCCTCAATTTATCACTTTGATACAGAAGATTATGGAAATTTTACTTTAAATATAGGTCTCGGTTGGATTTGCTATAAGAACTCTATTAGACACCAAGCTGCAAGGCACACTCCTTGTCTTTCAGATAATTGTCTTCTTGCCTAGTTGATTAAATAAAGATTAGCATTTATTATCTCCACAGCATTTTACAGGCTTTAACAAACGAGGCTACATGGCCCTTCTATATGATCCACAACCCTGCTGCTTTACTCCATACACAGAGATAAGCAGGAGAGTCTTACAGCATTAAAGGCAATACCAGGACGACTGAAAAGCCTCACTTCCTAACTTCTGCCCTGTTCCCTACAGCATCTCTAATGTCTTCAGATCATTGAACACTTAATGAGTGTATGTTGTTCATGGCAAGGTTCAGTCTTTTAGGGCAGGTGAGAAAGCTTGTTTGTCAGTAACATGTTTTCCTATTGATACTGAAACATAAACCTTTCCTCTCTCTCTCTCTCTCTCTCTCTCTCTCTCTCTCTCTCTCTCTCTCTCTCTCTCCCTCCCTCCCTCCTGCCTCCTCTCTTCTCTTCCATATGAGTGTGGTGAGTGTGGTGAGTGTGTGTGTGTGCATGGGTGTGCCTGTGTGTGTGATGAATCCACATATTCCGGAGTGGTTATAACAGAACTTTATTCTTCTGTGATTCTGGAGGTCAGAATCCTGAATTCAAGTGTCAAGGGGACTAATTTCTTCTGAAGTTTCTAAAACAGAATCCATTTGCAGTGATGAGGATTATTTAAATACATCATTCTACCCAGGTGATAGCATCAAGAGATGGAATCTGAGGAGGAGGCTGGCCATTAGTACCTCTCCCCAAGGCTGAGGAAAGAGGATTCACTTGGTATATGACTGTTCTTTTCTGTTCCTGTTCCTGTGATGATGCAGTATTTGGCCATTTGGCCTTTTACCCTTCTCTTTTCCACCATGAAAGGATGTTATCAAGACCCTCATAAGTTGTTAGAGCCTGGATCTTGTCTGTCCTATATAAATCACCTATATCACGTGTTCTGTGTTAAAAATATGAAGAGGATAAAAAAAGAAAGAAACTTAAAAAAAAGAATCTAAAAAACAAAGAAATTATTTCTCTATTTTCTGTCTCTTAGAGAATACTTGTACTCTTTGGCTCCAGACACCCTCCTCCACACCCAAAACTGAGACTTCTAAACTTACTGCCTCCTCCCTGTAAGGATTGTTGTTAATGGTTGGCCTACTAGAATAATTCAGAATAATCACCTTCTTTCTAGAATTGTTACTTGAGTGTAGCTTTAAATTCCTTTCCCATCTCAAAAAAGCAACTCCAGGGACAAATGCAGATATGTTTGAGTGACTGTCATTACTGCCACACTTACTAGGATGCACAATGAGAAAGACAACTAAAAACACTCTTCTTCCCTTTTTGGTTTTCCTCACAGGTGTACTGGCTCCTTTTACATTGCCATTATAAAAAATACCTCGTATAAATAACTCAAACAATGAAAAATTAATTCTGGCTCATGGGTTCCGTCACTCCTGGAAAATAAACAGCACTAGCAAGTGGCAGGCATTGAACTTATTAGGACTGTTGCATCTAGGGTCAGGCTTGACCTGGTGAATTAATTCCCATCTAGACCCCAACTCCTAAAGTGTGCAAAGCACACCCAAGCTGCCGCCTAGAAAAAAGGATGCAGACCAGGTTCCTGCAGGAGGCATCTCAGACTGAAGCCACAGCATCAGGGTACTGATGTAAAAGGCTTATTCCAAGACAACTTGCCAATTAGAAGGGATAAATGGGGAAAAAGTGTAGTGTAACCCTCAGTGCAGAAAATTGTTAAGACAAAAGCATAGGTTGAAATCTGATAGTATTTGCTGAGCACAGTTGAAAAACAGTCAAAACTGCAGATGATATTTGAGAAATCAAGTTAACACAAAGCAACAAAAGCTACCACCTTTACCACAGTTCCTTAGATATGCTCGACATGATTCTTTTATTAATTAATTTTGGGAAATTTCATATATCTATGTAATGCATTCTAACTGTTCTCATTACTACCTTTTCTTATTTCCCTTTCAACATCTTGTCATCATCTCTACCTTTATCAACGCCTGCCTCCTCCCTTCAAGTCCTTCTCATGTCTTTATATTTCGTTTTAGAACACAGAGAGATGAATGAGGAGTTTCTGTATGATCATGATATGGTTTGGCCCAGAGAATTCTGTTGGACTGGCAGAACACAGTTAAAAATAACGACTCTCCCTCTATCCCCCAGAATCTGTCAGAAGTCATCAGTTCAGTAGGTCCCCTTTGAGCCACTTTGCTTTCTACAACTGAATTTTGATAGGTCCTGTCTTATTCAGGCCGGGTGCAGACTGTGAGTTCATTGCAACAATAACTGTCACAACCACAGATAGTATTTTATTAACCCTTTTCCAATTTCCATCTGATAACTCTCTCATTCCCTTCTTCTGTGATAATCTATGAACCTTAGAGGAGATGTCATAAATATCTTATTTATTGCTGAGGATTCTGTCAGGCTTTTCTTCTTAGTAGCTTGAGTAGGCAAGTATCTCTGCATCCACTGACTTCCACTGTAAAGAGAAATATCTGTTTAAAGCTAAGGAAACATCTATCTGACTTTATCCCCAACATTGTGCAATAAAGTAGTAAAAGTGGAAAGGAATTCTGCATAAATTTTGCAAAACTAAAAAATCCAACAGGACTGTAAGTATACTTAGATAAGTGTGTCCTTTGTTGTTAAGGGTCTTCAAGATAACAAAGAGAAGGTCTTTTTCTTTTTACTTTCTTTCAGCCGAGTCTAGAAAAGACATAGTTAAAAATCCAAGTTCCATAATAACCTCACAAAATCCTTTTTTTTATGTAGCCAAATTAGCTTAGGCCCTGGCCTATCAAAATGACAGTGTCAAACTAATTATGTTGTTTCTTAAAAAGAATAGTCTGGCTATCTGATTTCCTTTCTAGATGACAGACAGCTTTAAATTGATTCATTCGATAGTTTGCTACATCAAGGAAAGGGTAGGGAAGTTATCTTTGTATTTATGCCCTTTTATCTTAATTTCCTCTGTAAAATCCACTTACTTCCTCTCACTATGTTCCTCTAACCTGAACTCCCAAGAGCCTCTCAAACCAATAATCCATATCACTATTGGTCAAGAAAGAAAAGATTCAGAAGAACAAGGGTGCAGGGGTCATGTGTTGGATGCTTTTCTTCTTAAGAATTTTGCTGAGAGTCCCCTGTATTAATTTACTGTGGAGATAACTTCACAGGGCTGGCACCATATTCTTTTAGTGTTGGCTGGAATGTGATTTATAGACTTGTATTATTACTTCTAGCAAAATTTCTGTGACACAGAACAATTCAGGTGTTCTCTACTCTTGTTTGTAATAGGATTTTATCTTTATTACAAACAAAGCCTCCCTAGTTCCAGATGCTCTGGGTTTTGAGGTTAAATTCTAAAAATTCACTTTTCATCACTAGGATGTTCAAAGTGTAGGCTGACAGCTGGCCTCTGACACGTAAATACTATTTCTTGTTACTTGGCTTAAAATTTCTTCCAAATATGAAGCACAGATAAGAGATCCAGGTGCTGAACTGCATATTTTTAATTCTGATGAAATGAGTTTTGTCAACGAAGTTGCATAGCAAAAGAAGTAAAGAAGAACTGATAAAACTTGCTTGAATGAAATCTGAAGAACACTCTGTGTTCCCACAGCTTTGCCAGAAGGATAAACAAAAAGAATAGAAATTGATTCTGTCGGCATAACTTCACAACATAGGAAAGTAAAATAGTAAGAAAATTAAAATCAAAACAAAATGAAAGATGTCTGGTGTCCCTTCTTGCCCCTTCACTGTGGCTATCCAGCAAACTGTAGACAGAAGGAACAAGTCTGTCAAGATGATCAGGGCCGTGGACATTTGAATACCAGAACTGGGCAGCTTTGTCCTTATGTATATCATTTTAACCAGCTGCCCATGCAGTAAATAACTTGTTGTGTAAGCTGCCACATTCATCTACTTCTAGGATACCTTCTTTGTAGATTTAGTCCATGATCTCAGTCACGTGGGCAAGCAAAATATAAAAGCTACTGACTCATTATAAAAGCAGATTGCTTCATCTGCAACTAAAGTTACGCAGTGAAGTGCACTGTTATTTGGGGACAGCAATGGTGGGAATGCCAGTTACAACACTGGAGAGTATTATCAGCTCTACTCAGAGAAGGCTATGGGCTGCCTCTACCCTGACTTCTTGGTAGCTAGGCTGGCACATATTCAGCTGGCTCATACAATTGTCTATAAGAGGCAATAACTTTAAGAACACCGACGGGACTAATCTTGTGCTAGTTTCCTATAGGTATTCATAGCTTCTCTGAGTGCAGTAGATCAATGTCTATGTCATTCTACAACACATGCATATCTGCCAGGAAGGGTGACTTGTAAAAGAGATATTAAAGAAGCTGTTGGCCATTCCTATAAGCTACAAGAGCAGAAAAACGTAATATAAGAATATTTACTGGTGTTGAAGGGCATTCGTCTGAAGCTAGGAGAAAAAAAACCGCAGAAGGGCTTATAGGTAATATGACCTCAGTGTTTTCAAAGCTTGATAAGAAAACAAACACTGAAATAGGGTACTGGTTATGCAGAGTTGAGAGGATAATGAATAATTTCCACTGTCTTTGTACTTTATGAATTTCTTTCCTCCTATCCTTATTTGATTGAGTTTTACCTGTCTGTCTCTCTATTCAGCAGTAAGCACACTGGGCACAAGAGAAGAAGTTTTGGGTGCTCTACTCACTAGGGTGGATAGTAAAATGCTAATGGGAGAATTGAAAAAGAACATAATTAGTGTTTTTTGATGAACACCATAGTTGAAAATCATCTTTACAAGGTAGGGGATTCTGTGGCTGATCTCAGTGATATAGGCTCTCGTAAAACAAGTGATGTGGGAGTGTCATATATCAATCTGTTGATTTCATTGGTTAAGTTATAATAAACCAACTGCTTGGCCTCAGCTTAGAATATAGATGGGAGGAGTAAACAGAATAGAATTCTGGGCAGAAGAGGAAGTGAGGTCAGACTCTGCTCTGCTCCCGGAGAGACCCGACAGCTCTGCTGGAGCAGAGACGCCATGCTCAGCTCTCCCGGGTAGACGCGATAGCTCTGCTCTCTGAGGCACACGCAATGAAGATGGATGTAGGCTAGAATCTTCCCGGTAAGCTCACCTTGGGGTGCTTACACACATTATTAGAAATGGGCTAGTCTAGGTGCGAGAATTAGCCTGTAAGGGCTAGAGTTCATGGGCCAAGCAGTTCTTTAAATGAATACAGTTTGTGTGTTGTTATTTCGGGCGTGAGCTAGCCAAGTGGCTGGGGTGTTGGGGACTCAGCCCCGCCGCTTCATATTTCAACAAACAAGGTTCACGAAGTGTCACAGCAAACAAGAATGAATAACTAAAGAAAAACAGTCAGATGTAGGACTCAAAAGCAAATATAGCAAGATTTCTGAATGTTTCACAAATTTGTGAACATATCTGAATGCATTTAAAAGAAAAATAGGGCAAATCAGTTTACATAAAGTGTAAGGACCAGATACAGCTATGAAATTCTTGGGGACTTTATGGTGCATAAGGTGAAGATCATACTCTATAAGATGAATGAAAAACACTCTTGCAACAGCATTTATCTCTTAAGTATTAAAATGATGAATAAAGATTTCAATCAAATTTACCTGGAATGGGTGGGGAGAAGGAAAGTTCCAGGAACCAGAATGTCATTAAATAAATATCCAATGCAGAATTATCTCTCTCCAAACAATATGCCCATTTTTACTGGTGTTGGCTGCCTACCAGAACTAGATGGTAAGACCGTATTGCTGAAGACACAATCTGCTCTGGGATTGACATGAAAAATTCAAGCTGAGCCTGAGCTGGAAACTTCCTTCTTACTGGCCAGCTTTCATAATTCCATGAAGTACTGCGCTGGCTGGTGATGGGAAATTGTTGCCAAAATCCTACTTCACGGAAGACCCTATTTACTATAATATCAATGTGTCTAAGGAGAAATATCTAATAGTGGGTTAGTGGGCAGAGTTATTGTCAATAATTTCTGGTTGGATTTTAGAACCACTCCATAGGAAAATTCACTTCAGATACTCAAACCAAATCAAAAATCCATGGCTGGGGAGAACATGGATCCTATTAGAGAAGTTACAGCTATTGTATTGATAAATAAACACAAGTGTCTATCAAATTGATTTTCAGATTTTTTTATTTAAAATATTTTTTCTATAAATTTATTTTATTCCTTTTTGTGAAAAAAGTTTTTTTTTTCCTCACAATACATCCTGATCACATTTTACCCCTTCCTTTTTTTGCCTCATCTTCCGTAGCATGAAGGTGGGATTCCTTGAAACCTCAAGGGAGAAAATTTGATGAAGACATCACTTTTAGGGCAGAGTGTCTTTAAGTTTCTCACTCTGTGTTTAATCTGTCTCTATATATGTTCTTTCTGCTGCATGATGAAGCATATCTGATGATGGTTGAACAAAGCACTGATCTACAAAAAATAGCAGAATGTCATCAGTAGGCATTTTATTGCTATTTTAGGATGTTTCCATATTAGGTTTTCATATTATGCTTCCAATGGCCCTTAATTTCAGTTTTCTGTCCCTGTATTCCTTCCTTTGAGCCCTTATCCCTCCCCACTTGATTCTTCTGTTCCAGTTCCTCTCATCCATCCTTAACGGTCTATCTATGCCCCCTAGTATCTTATTTTTTACCTCACCTCTGAGGTTCTATGGATTGGAGATTGGTTATTATTGACCTAACTGCTAATAACCATATATAATTGAGTACATACTGTATTTTTATTATGGGTCTGGGGTAAATTATTCAGTATGATTTTTCTAAGTCCATCCATTTACCTGTGAATGTCTTGAGTTCATTCTTATTAACAATTGAGTAACAGTCTATTGTTAAATATACAACAAAATGTGGAACTATCTAGATGATTGACATCAGATACTTATTTTTATAGTTATAGATTCTTACTGCTACCAGCTTTAACTGGGGAAGTTTTTCTTTGCAGTAGGCAACAGTAGGACCTGAGTGTCAACATAAAAAAAGCTTAGGATAAATGATTTTGGGGGATCAGCTTTAAATAAGCCAAATATAATACCCCTACAGAGATCAGGTAACATCACAATAGATCTGGATGAAAGACTATAAGAGAATGAAGAAGATATAGACTATGGTAGAACGCTTACCATCTGTGACATGCCACTGAAGACCTACAAAATATCGGATACATTCAAAACACATAATGAAGGGTGTTGATGGAGCGGTGGGCTGCCTTCCGCCACCCGGCTAGCTCTACCCGAAATAATTACACAGAATCTGTATTCTTTTAAACACTGCCTACCCCATTAGTTTTAGCCTCTTATTGGCTAATTCTCACATCTTGCTTTAACCCATATTTAATAATCTGTGTATCCCCATGAGATGTGGCTTACCAGGAAAGGTCTTAACCTGCATCTGTGTTGTGTGGGAGAATCATGGCGACTGCCTGAATCTGCTTTTTTGCAGTTTCTTTATTCATTAATTTTTTCTGGTAGGTCAATGGACATTTTAGGTAGCTATTTTTGTTTCTTACACCAGGAAGTTTCCCCTTCTCTCAGCATTTCAACCTATTTTGGGCAGGGACCATGAGACAATGTGTTCTTTTTTGTAACTACTTCAAACTGACATTGGGGTGTTTTTCTCTGGGCCCAAGAATGCTGAAATGTTAGCCAAAGGTAATGAGCTAATTCAGGCAATGAGGAACTCATCAGAAGCACCTGGTTAGCAGACTCTTTTAAAGAGACAGGGAGCATTCACATCATCTGGAGTGGTCCACATCAGTTTTCAGTAAGTCCAGGGCTCACAGTCATTTGGAGCGGTTGTAGTCAGCAACTGATGCTTAGATATGTCTGCCAGCCAAGTGGAAATGTATTAAGACAAGTTTAAACTAGGAGCAGGAAATACAGAAAATAATAAAGGAAAGTGATATTTTATTTACTATAATAAGTTATATGTTTGAGAAAATATTCATAGCTTTTGTATTCTCCAATTTGGTTGAGTCCAGGTTTTTTAAAAAGATTTTTTAGATTTATTTTTTATGCATATGTTTGTGTATTTGCCTCTGATACTGGTGCTGGGAACTGAACCAAGATTCTCTGGAAGAGGAGTAAGAGTAAGTACCTTCAATTACTAAGCCACATCTCAAGCCCTGAGTGCAGGTTTTTAAAATATGTTATTATAGTTCTTTGTATTTGGTTTCTGGTGTTATGTATGAAAAATATTTTGAAATCCCGGGTAGTGGGTTTCTCCATTGATGCAATGTGTCAATACAAACCAAATTAATAAAACCAGATCAAATTTGAACAAAGGAATTCCTGTTTCACACTCAAGGAAAGGAAGTAGGGGATAAATCAGAGCTGATTGGAGAAGGCCTTAAATACCCTATAGGTGGAGTCTTTATTAGTTCCAATAGAGGAGCCAACATTGGGTGAACTTTCTGAGATGGCATGATGACAGGTTTTGTTTTAATAAGCATAAATTGTATTGATTTTATTGAGCTATTCATTTTTCTCTGCTTCCCTCCTTTCTTCTTCCTCCCTGCAGTGTTTTGAATGGGAAGTTAGGACTGAGTTCTCACCTAAACATCTTGGTGGGATTTGGAATGAGGCCCAAGCTGGAGACTCCCAACAATGTCCTTAATTTGAAATCTAATTTTGTTAATTTTTATATCCTTTCTCTATCTTTTAGCAATTGAAGATAAGGGCTCATCAATCCTTTTGATTTTTTCAAAGAGCAAAATCTTTGTTTTATGATTCTTTTTGTTTTGTTTGTTTTCTTCTTTCTATTGTATTGATTTTAGCCCTGAGTTTAATTACTTCTTTTCATCTTCTCTTTTGTGTGTGATTTCTACTTTTTGTTCTTCAGCTTCCAGCTGTGCAGTTAAGTAATTAGCATGAGATCTCTTCATCTTTTATATATACACCTATTGCTATCTAATTTGATGAGTCTGTTTTCAAACTTGAGCCTTGAGATCCACTTTCAGATATAATATAACTATTCACTGGTTTTTTCCATTTATGAAATGTTTATTTGGTGTTTATACTATGGCAAATATTGTAACTTTCAAATATTAATAATAAAGAACGTATTGCAAACAATGTGGTGCTTTCCCTCTATAAGAAAAATAACTGAAGCAAAATCCAAATTCACAAATGCCTATATAATTGTTCACAAAACAGTAGCTATTATGGAAAAGAGTAGTTTCTTACCAGTATGAATACCCTATGAGAACAGAATGTTTCATTACTTTTCTGGCTTTACTAATAAAACATATAATGGTGCACAGAACATGGCATCAATATATTCAGTTCATAAGAGAAAAAATTATGGCAGAATTAGTAGCCAAGATTCTTTAGAGGAACAGTCTTAAGGGGGTGAAAATATATTTACAAAATAATTTGCTATTTTGGCACACAAGATTTGTGTTATGTGCTTCAACAAAACTATGCTGGAAACGGTCATTACTTAGTAGCTGCCCAGTCCACAAAGCTGGACAACTCAGCAGTCCCAAATTGGTACTACATGCCTGGAGGATGCCTGGAGAACCGCTGGTCTCTAGTTTGTATTGAAAAGACAAAGGAGCTGCATTCTGCTTCAGCAAAACATGGCAACAGCAACAGCAGCAGCAACAATGCATAGATAAACTCACTAGCAAAAAAAAATACAGAAGGAAGACAAAGACATCCCTGCTCTTTCTTCAAAATTCCTTATATCTGGGGAGTATTTCAAAGTTGCTACCTGATCTTGGAAAAAGACTTCTCTATGAATTCATTATTTTAGGAAATACCCTTTGTATTTCTTGGGTACTCTTTCACCTTATCTCAGGCTCAGAATAGTGAGATGAGGAAAACTCTATAATAGGACTTTCTTTTAGAGACCGTTGGCTCCCCACTAATAACATGAAGACTTATTATTAGTTGTAAAATCTCAGCTGATATAGCTTAAAATGTACTAACTAGCTCTTGCAATTTTAACTAATTCATTTCCAATCTACTTTTTGTCTCATGGTTTTACTTCCTTTACCCCCTAATGTCCATGCTGCTTCCTCTCTATCTGGCTGAAGGTTCCACATGTCTCTACCCTTATTCCCAGCATCCTTTATGCCCCCGAATTTCTGCCTAGCGATTGGCCATTCATGTTTTTATTAATCAATCCAAGTGACAAATCTTCACAGCATACAAACAGATTATTCCACAATAAAACGTACTTGACAAAATACTTCCATCAGATTAACCTATAGACAAATCTGTGAGACATTTTCTTGATTAATGATTGATTGGGTTGCTCTAGCCTGTTTTGGGTGGTGCTACAACTAAGCAGGTATTCACTGGTTGGAAAAGAAATAAAATTGATCAAGCTAGGGGAGAAAGCTAGTAAGCAACATTCTTCCATGGTCTCTGTTCCAGCCCTGTCTCAAAGTTCCTGCTTTGACTTCCTACCATTGCTTCCTTGCTGATGGACTGCAACATATTAACAATTAAATGCAAGTCATTGATTGGTCAGTGATTTATCACAGCATTAGAAATCAAAATGAAGCGCCCTTTTTTTCAGATATACACGGAGAAGTGATTCTGATTCTATCCTGGATCAAATCAAGTTGACAGCTGTGGTGGTTTAGCCAAGAAGAGCCTTCATAGGCTCATGGATATGAACGCTTGGTCACCAGCAACAGCAGCAGCAACAATGGATAGATAAACTCACTAGCAAAAAAAAAAAATACAGAAGGAAGACAAAGATATCCCTGCTCTTTCTTCAAAATTCCTATTAGGACCTATTAGGAGGTGTGGTCTTGTTGGAGGATGTATGCCACTGGAGGTGGGCTTTGAACTTTCAAATGCTCAAGTGTCTCTCTCTGCTGCCTTCTAATCCAGATGTAGAACTCAAAGCTCCTTATTCAGCACCATGTCTTCCTGTACACCAAGATGCTTCCTGTAATGATGACAATGGACTAAACGTCTGAATCTAAAAGTCGGGTCCAATTAAATGTTCTCTTTTCTAAGACTTGTCATCATGGTGCTTCTTCACAGCAATAGAACATTGGTCAAGACAAGAGCAAAGATTAATCATCATAAAAGGTATATCACTTTGTATAGGATATCTGTGGAGAGGGTCTCTGCTGACACTTGAAAGCAGCCTTATCTTTTCAACAGAACTGGCCAGATATTTGGATGATATGGGTCCAAGAAGGAATGGAATAGACAAATTTCAAAGGAAATTGTGGCTCCTTTAAGGTCTGGCATTTGCTTGCATAAGATGGAATTTGAGAGTTTTAAAAGAATATAATATTAAACTTACATGTTAAGAACACCACTCCCTCTATTTTAGAAGAAAACATAAGAGCAATTCAATCAAGACCTGTAATAACTTGATACAAGTGGATCCTGTCTTCAAATAGAATATAATGTGGAAACAGCAAGAACAATTCAGATTCTGGACCCAAATTTACTATTTTATAGAGTGTGTGTAAGGAAATGGCATTTTCTAACTTTACACCAAAGATTTTTGCCAGGATGACTGGTTGACATTTATTAGAGAAAATTAAAGGAAAATATATTGAGACTTTTAAAAAATACTCAGTGTAGTTTTAAGAACTTTGTTAACAAATAAATGATGTGGGAGTGATTTCTTATTAATAAAGAAACTGCCTAGGCCCATTTGATAGGCCAACCCTTAGGTAGGCGGAGTAAACAGAACAGGATGCTGGGAAAAATAAGCTGAGTCAGAAATCACCATGGTTCTCCCACTCCAGACAGAAGCAGGGTAAGATCCTCCCTGGTAAGCCAGCTCATGGTGCTACACAGAATATTAGAAATGGGTTAGATTAATATGTAAGGCTAGCCAATAAGAGGCTGGAACTAGCCGGGCCAGGCAGTGTTTAAAAAAATACAGTTTCCGTGTAATTATTTCAGGCATAAGCTAGCCATGTGCGCGGCCGGGTGCCGGGGACGCAGCCCTGCTGCTCCTATCCCAACAGGGTGGCGCCCAACGTGGGGCACGAACCCACACCCCTGAGATTAAGAGTCTCATGCTCTATCGACTGTGTAGCACCATGAGTATTTTTGCAAGATGGTTCATTAATTAAAGTGCTTGCCATGTAAACCTGATTGTCCAAGGTCAACCTTATGAGCAAATGCAAGGATTTATCAGAGAATTGTTCTCTGATCTCCACATTGATATCATGGCATGAGTACAACCCCTGACAAACAACACAATATACACACACATATGCAGGCACACAAACCACATGCACACACAAATACAAACACACATAAAATAAAGGCAGTGTTTAATGAAAATAATATAAAAACACACCTAATGATGCATATATAATATGTACATATTCTTTAATTCCATATCTCTGAGTTTCTACATCATCATGGCTCTCATAATTAGTCATGTTTATAATTTTCCATTATACACAAATGTCCTTCAAATGCAAATGAAGAAACTAGTTTGGAGAGGATAAGTATATTTCATTCAAGAGCACACTCTAAGTTTCAGAAAAAAAAATGAAAGCATATCATAATTTCAAAATCCTGATGACCGGAAAAACTTTAAAAACTGGCAAAGCCCAAAGGAGATTCTAGCTATAAGGGAGGATGAAGACACGTGAGCAAATGCTCAAGTCCCTGATTTCCATTCTACGGATCTGCTCACAAGGAATGCACCACTCACATTCTCAGGCTACTCATCTCTTTTTGTTCACCAAAGTCCTCACTTTTAAAAAAAAAAGTGCAGAGGATGAGTATGCTTACAATTCAGAATAATGGCTTTTCTCTATTACAGGTTTTAGGTCAGTATTGTTGAGCTTGAAATAGAAAATTATACATTGGATATAATATATACATATTCTCTAATCCCATATATATATGTGTGTATACCTATACATGCATATCTGTGTGTATATTATATGTTATAATATATTCAAAACTTTAATATAGCTTTACTGTGAATTTAGTAAGCAATAAACATATATTCCTTAGCCCAGAGTCTATCCAAATAAACAACAATATTAAAAAATTTGTTTGTTAAAAAGTGATCCATATTGAATGATACACTTCTTTAATAGAATATATCCATCCATAGCAGATTAAAAATCTCTCTCTCTTGATGATATGAAGGTTTTAAAGTACTAATCATTTTATGAAAGCATTTGGCTTCACTATGTCACATTTAAAATATTGGGTATGACTAAAATTTATTAATAAATTTGAAAAACTGAAAAAAGAAAACACGCTTAAAATTCCACATTTAAGGTAAAAAACACATTTACTCTTATACATGTAATCACATATCATGTAAAAAAAATCCATTTCACCTTTTGTTCCTTAAATTACCTTGCTCAGGACGTTTATCACAACAACAACAAAAGGAGCTAAAGAACCAACATCAAGTTCAGTAACATGAGAAGGGGAGAGAGAAAGTCTTTGCAGTAGAAACTGGAATGTATTTCAATCTTAGCAAACTTTTAGTGAAAGGGAGTATATGTGTCTTAGTCTATTTGTGTTGCTATAACAAAAATAACAGGCTGTTGTTGTATCAATATTCAAGGCTCATGACCTATTGTTCCAGAGATAATGAGCCCAAGTCAAAGCAAACTGGTCAGTGAAAACACACTTTCAGACTCTTAGCAAACATTTCCCTGTCTTCACAAGAAGGAAGACATGGTCTCTCAGAGATATCTTTGATGGGGGAACTAATTTCATTTATCAGAGACACAAACACTCAGATTAATGTAGCAAGATGTCTGATACATATTTTAGTACTTTGGGAACCCTCAGCTATTCATTATCAACAGAGGACAATAAGTATGTCCTCTGTAAGGCCAGGTAAGACAGTGTTAGCTCTGATTTAGCATTGCTAGACTTTATCCTTGTGTATTGACTGTTATAAGCCTTAAATGCCAGTTATATTGATTCTCAATGTTGAAGATGCACATATGAATAATTTCCATTATTATAAAATATTGCGGGCAGATAATTCACACTGATTATATTAATATCTTTAAACTTCACAATAACTGCACTTTACATTTTTGATGCATTTAATTTTAAACCAATAATTTTGTTCCCATTTTGCAAAATGTTCAAAATAGCCTTCATTGCTTTATTGTAAATGATGAAGATGTGAGTGATTACCTTGAGGGAATATTCTGTCTCAACAAACGTAGATGATTATGCCATGGTGTTTTCAATCTTTCTCTGCTTTCCTGATCCATCAAGAGTTCTTTCAATTAAAGAAAAAAGGACAAAGCCAGACTATGTCATTTAGGGCATTGGAAGCAATTTTTCTGTAATTTTTTGGAAAATGGGATAATAGGGACTGCAGTAAAGAACATGAAGCTTCTTGGATATTGGTCAAGTTCAATAAACAAAATATTTTAATGATAATATTGGTGGCATAAACCACTTTGCTTTCAATAAATTGTTAAATGAATCATTAAGGCACCTCAAAAAAGAGTGAATTTAATTTTGATCAAATTTATCCACAACTAATTCTGATACTTACAGGGTCTTCCAATTTTCTGACCAACAAGGATGTCTATTAATGCAGGCTCCTTGGAGAACCTGCTCAGAAAGTCTCTACATGCATCATGAATTTTCTCATGACAGTTCCCCTGCTTCCACTGTCTGATATATTAACAAGCAGCTCCTCTGATTTCCTAGAACACATACCTTTATTGAATTTCAAATGACCATGTTCAGGCAGTTGGAACCCAAAACAAAGGTCTCCTTTTACCACCAGCCCATTGAAGGCCATTTTGACTCCTCCACCAACACTGAGAACGGCCAGAATCATTTTATTTTTTTTCCTATGCCTGTCGGCTGTAGAAGAGAGGTTCTAATGACTCCTTTGTCAGCAACCATAGCTTCTCTGCATTGCACAAAACCAAATCACAGCGGTTGCATTTGGAGTTTCTCGATTTGAATGAGCCAGTGTCCTTCCTCTCCTGAAACACCGCCAATCAGGAAGCAGATTCTTCCATCCGGTATTTCAAAACCTTATTCATGAATTGACATTAGTGTTACAATTCCAGTAACGGATGCTTAAAAACCCTCATTGCTAAATGCTTTTCGTTTCATTTATGGGCAGCATCCTACAGAATGAATGAGAGACAGATGCCTCAGACACCAACTAAATACACTAGGTCCTAATTGCCTTGCAATCTTCCAATTCAAATCAAGGGAACACTTCAAACCCTGTTGCTTCAGTCTCTTTGAGAAGGTAAACACAAAACTCTAATGGACTGTGCTAATAATAACTGTTCAAAGTGGTTAAACAAAACTCCAATTCTTTCCAAGGCTAGCAATAAAAAGTGAATTCCAAATGGAGGAATTTAAGAATTTGAGGTCTGTACTAAACTTAAAATGTTGGCTAAATTTTATGGCTTACAAATAGTAAATAAAAAATCCCTAATGAATTTGTATTGTGATATAGAGCCCGGTATGATGCTCAAATGATTCATCTTTGATTTTTTTTTCATTTTCAGATCTCTATCAATGAATCATCTGCATAGATTCAGAAACTCCTTTAAAAATCTGCTTCATGTAAATAGTTGCTATATATGAAACTGAAAGATTGTAATTGTAAAAAGTCATTTCCACAATTCTACCTAGACTCCAAGCTCTAAATACAAATTAAAAATAGGTCTTTCAAAAAGAAGTTGGCAGCAGAAAGCAGGGCGCAGCATGTGGTTGGGTGTGCAGCTGTCAGTCTTGCTTTCTGGGAATTCTAGGGGTGGACCGAGGCAAGGGGCCAGGATGGGTAGAGCAAGAACTCTAGGGTTTGAAGATTTGATAGATACACGGTGATTTCTGCTCTTTGAAATGTTTAATTCGACATGTAAATGGAATATATCCTGATTATGAAACATTTAGGACCTCAATAAATGTTTGCCGAGTGCATTTATGGATGAATATGAAAAACACAGAATTCATTACTTTATGATTATATATTCATCAGCCAATGTATGTTTACAAAGTGCTTTCCATTCTTACTCTTAATTTTAGAACAAAAGAAACAGAATTAGATTAGCATTATACATAATGCCTCTTAGCTGAATGTACAGCTTCACCATGTTTTATCTCACTATGAGCTGGAAAATGCCCTGTATGCACCACTTGAAAGCACACTAGTAAGTGGTGCCTGCTTATAGCAGATCCTGGCTGTGTCAACCTCACCTCGTGGTTTTGACTTTCACCAGCTCCTAATAATGGACCTGTAGAAAGGTTCACAAGGAGCAAGAGGTACAATTGTTTCTGAGTTCCCACTATGCAGTATGATTGCAGAGTGTAATCACTCACTATGTATAGCTTTCAAATACCTATTTGCTGTCATTTATAAACTAGAGATATATTCCAAGACACAGCTCCAGATTAAAAAAAAACAAGATGTACAATCCAGACCTAAAAGTAATCTTACATCTGTTTCAACGATTTAAACCCATTTACTCCTCAATTCTTTAATTTATAGAAAAATATTTTTATGAATTTTTAAAGGTATCTTATTTGTGTGTGTTTTTGTGTGTGTGTCTATGTCTGGTGCATGGAACATACATGTGAATGTTTAGTTGTGTGCATAACTGTGCGTGGGCATAATGATGCGAGGGGAAGATGACTGTATCTTTCCTGATCACTCTCCATTGTATTTCTTTGAGACAGTGTCTCTCACTGTTCCGGGGATCTTCTACCCATTCAGGGCTTATAGTCAGGTGATCCCATACTTGGATATTTTGTGTGGATTCTGAGGATTTGAACTAAGATCTTCATATTTACGTAGCAAATGTTCCAACCCGCTTAGCCATGTCCAAAATCTAGATTATTTATTTAAAAATATGAAATTTTTGAAAACTCTTTTTATGTACCCTAAGAAAGGGATGTTGAAGATTGGTGAAGCAATATATTGTCAACAAGTAAAATTTATTGCTATACACCACAAAGTAAACAAAGTTTAATAATGAATGCTATCAAAAATAAGAAAAACAGAACCACTGGGTTTTATATTTAAAATACGGTAGTTTAGTCATTGACCATTTAGGTTCTATATTTATGGGTACATTTAGATATTTACTTGTTTCATTATCAAGCCAAAATCTCATGCTGTATATTACAGCAGTTGGGAAAATGAGACCCAGAACATTTAGGAAAACGAGTTGATGTTAGGCCAGCACACACCACCACAGAGCTTGGTGTCAGAACAATGTGATGTGCTGCAGAACCTGCACCAATTTAATCATTTTACTGACAGTTGGCAAGCATCATTTCCTCCTTTAGAAATAGGGGTGATAATAGCAACTATGCTATAAATTTGTGAGGATTAATTAAGAGCAATTGGATGAGATCCCTAGAACGGTGTTGACCCATGGTCAGTGACCAATACATGTAGGACATGCTGAAGAAGAATTCAATCTTACTTAGCAATAGTAGTTTTGAAACAGACAGAAGTGATTTTGTGTTAGTTTTGAAAAGTTGAAAATCCGTCCATCTAGTCATTTAAATCTACTGTCTTATCATCCCTACAATAGTGTCTAAAAGGAGCCATTTGCTTCTCTGGTTCTGAATTATTGTCATTTGTGGTCATCAAGATATTTCACCTTTCCCCCTTTTAATTAGCCTACAATAGTTTGTATTTTGAATGCCTATCAAAGGCACATGTTTGATAAATTGTAGCACAAATAATAAAAACCCAGAGACAGATATTGGGGTTAAAGCTGAAGATCAAAGAAGCAGAGTGACAGTAAGCCACTAGAGAAACCTTTTACTCCTACCAATGATCAGGTCAAAGGAGCCATCCTCAGACTGCTTAGACTGCACTGTGTCTTCACCAAACCTCAGACTCCACACTCCAGTGAGTTCCTGTTTCTTCCCCCTTACATTCCTCTCTCTGTTCAGTCATATTGCTCCTGTCTCCACCTCCCTTGTGCTGTGATTAATGGGGAGTGACTCCCAAAGACTAAGATTCAAGGTGTGAGCCACAGCCACCTTCATCAATTTCTGGACCAATCTTGTGCATCCCAAGTTAGCCTTGAACTCACAGAGATTTGTCTGCCTCTGTCTCCTGAGGCCTGAGATTAAAGGTGTTTGCCACCACTCCGTGGCCTCTAATGGTTCAGCTTTGCACTCTGATCTTCAGGAAAGCTTTATTTACTAAAATACAAATAAAATATCACTATAGTAAATAGTTGGTCCTTGGCTTATTACACTATAGAATTAGAGGCTGCAGAAAATTCAGGAGGCATGGCCTAATGGAAGGAAGTTAGGCTTGATTGTATGTACATATGCTTAGGGCTGACAAAATTTCTCTAATGTTATGAAGCCTTTCTGTGTTTTAATAGCAAACATACTGAAGAGAAAACCAAGCAAACAATTTCATTCACAGTTTTCTCAAAATGTAAAACAGAAAAAAAACACAGCATTAAAATTTACCTTTCTAAGAAAGTGAAAGGTTTACACAATGAATAATTTAGATTATCCAAAATACTAAATAAATAAAGTAAGGAAAACAATATAAGATACTAAAAATACAACCTTAGTAAAATACCGCTATTATTCTTCATAGAAACAGAAAACACAATTTTAGAATTCACATGAAAGCACAAATGACCCTGAACCCCAAAGCAATCCTGAGCAAACAGAACAATGCTGAAGACATATAGGAGACCTGACTTCAAATTACCTAAACAAGGCACGATAACAAAAAACCAGCATGGTGCTTACACAAAAACAGACACTCAAACCAACAAAATAGAACAGAGGAAACAAATATAAGTTCACACAGTTATGAGGTTTGACAAAGAAGGGCAATATATTTAGAGTAGAAAGACAAATTTTGTAAATGTTGCTTGGAAAGTTGATTATCCACATGTAGAAGAGTGAAGTTAAATCTCTATCTCTCATAATATAAAAAAAACAACAACACCAAATGAATCAAAGACCTTAATAAATGAGAAATAATCTGTAAGAAGAAGGTATAGGCAATGCCTTTTGGAAAAGGACTCCAATCACTCAGGAAATAATGCCAACAGTGAAAAATGGATTTTATGCAAAAAAGCTTCTGCATTGCAAATTAGGAAATTAATTGAGTAAAGAGGCATTTTAAACAATGAGACAAAAATCTCTGCTACCTCCACATCTGACAGAGTATTAATTTCTAAAAATATACTAATATCTAAAACTGTTATAAGCTACTAAGAAATCAAACTTCTCAGGCCCCACTGAAATAAACAGCTTTCAAAAGATGAAGTACAAATGGTCAATAAAATATATAAAAAGTCTGCCCAATATTACCAGACATCAAACATATCAAAGATAAAATTACATACAGATTCCTACTCCTTCTACTCAGAATGGCTGTCATGCAAACAACAAACGCTAACGAAGAGGCTTAGAAAACGGATGCTCATGCACTGTTAGTGAGAACTTATACCAGTTCAGCCACTATCGCAATCAGTGTGTAGGCTTCCCTGAAGATATCTATCACATGGTTAAACCACTATAGCTATGCCATACCTAGGTATTTATCTAAAACTCTGTACCAATATATCACAAGGATACTTGAGCACCAATTTTTGTTGCAGCATACTGACAATAGTTGAGCTGTGGAAGTAGCCTGAGAGTCTATCAACAGAGAAATGGATAAGGAATATATAATGGATCCCCTCCCCTAGGCTCCACATCCCAGCTCAGGCCATTGGCTGCTCTCTTTGAGGTCAGGCAAGTCATAGAGAACTCAGGGAAGAAGACCCAGACCACAACCTGATAACACAACTTAAAGCTTAAGCATATGACTTCTACTTTACCTGAGGCCAGGATAATTTTAGGGATTCAAAGTAGAACACAGCCCACAGCCAGATAACACTCCCTAAAGCTGACCCACCTTACCCCCCACCCTCTCACTGCCTCTCACTGCATGGGAGATCTGGCCCTTCCCATTATCTGCCACAGGTGTTGTGAGCAAAGGTGAGATATCCCAACACCATTCACCCACAATGGCAGGTGGGAGAGGTAATCCTGAGGTCATGAGAACTGATGAGTTGGCCTAGTATCTCAACTGTTGCAGCACTAGGGAGGGAAGGTTCTACACCTCTGGGCATCACAGAATAGCTGACCTTGCTGGAAATGGTCTAGTTGAGCCAACCCTGAGGGTGTGACCATGGAAGAACTAGCCCTGTCTGTCATGTGGCTACAGTGGTGAGGAAGAGATATCTCACCTTACCCCTCACCTCTCACTGCCTGTGGCAGACAGGAGATCTGGCCTCTGGGATGATGAAGGATGCTTAAAAGAAATCCCACACTAGCTCAGAATTGAGTATAATAGAGGGTTATTTATTTAGGGGAAGACTCAAAGATCATAATCCTCTGCTGGAAAAGAAGATGGACACGTGCTTTACATCAGCATATATAGTATAAGAGGCCATGCCCACGTGGGCTAAGTTACCCAAGTTACCCAAGTGGGTGAGTAACTTAATGGCTACTGATGGTAGGATTTCCTACTGCACTGGGACATCAGAGTGGAAGAGCAGGTCCTGTCCCTTACCAGTAGCAGCACTCTAGAGAGTAGGCCCTGCACCTTACCCAGGCAGCATAGTAGTGCTGACCCTGTCTGTCCTAAGGTTGTGAGAGACAGAAAGCTGACCCTGTGCCTTCTTTTGCCGTGTCTCCTACAGCAGACAAGAGAACTGATCCTGCCCCTCTCCAGATACAACACTCAGAGAGTGAGTCCTGCACCTCACATGACCATATAGGAGAGCTGATCCCTTGCAGAGGCACAGTGAGAAGGTGAACTTGAGAGATCTGCCATCACACCTCATCAACCATATGGTGGCATGGGCAAGCGTGAGAAGCCTCTCTTCTCCCCTGGAGCCCTCAAGGCCTGTGGCAGGTGGGAGAGCTGTCGCTGAGATCATGAGAGCAAGAGCTGGCCCTGCTGTCACACTATAGCTTTTATGACATGATTTTTCTTTTCTTTTTTTTTTCATTTCTTTTAAATTCTATTTTGTTTTTTCCCTCCCTGGGGACAGTGTTGCAAGGGTAGAGGGTGAGTGGGAAGGGACAGGGAGATTAGTGGGATTGAAATGCATGATGTGAAATTCACAAGGAATCAATAAAAGTTAAATTGGAAAAAAGCAGTAAATGAAAAAGGATATGCAATCTACATACTGACAATGGAAATCTCTTTTAATCACAAAAGGAGGATGGAGTCAAGGCATTGGTTAATTAGTTCAGTTTCAGGAGAATAATTATTGCATATATTCTCTTCACTGTGGACTCTAGATTTTATATAAATAGATAAAATTGTGCATATGTATATGACATGATCTAGAAATAAGATTGTCCAGGAAAACTAAGGTAAGCAACACAGGGATGGGGTCATAGAAGAGATAGGAGAGGAAAAAAATAAAGGAAACGGGGATATGCTCATAGTACATTATATGTTGGTATGAAAATACTTTTATGAAACTCAGTAAAATATACAATGAATATAGACCAATTAAAATTATAAGAAAAAGAAAATTAAAAAAATAACTAATTCTTGATTTCTCGCCAAACCTGAATCTCATAATGAAAACCCTTTTAAATTGATTTTTTTCAGTGAAAATAAAAAAAAAAAAACTGTTCAAAAAGTTAAACCTACTCTTCCATATTTCTATCACTTTCACCTCCCCTGCCCTGTCTCAGGACAGGAGTTGAAACACAGTTGCCATGGTCAGAATCTGATGGGGCAATGCCTGCTTCTACAGTCACACTCGTGCTAAGGGGCCGTTGCTAGGAGCTGTTTGTTTCCTAATGTCATTCTGCTTGAAGGCTTAAAATAAGTTCAGTGCTACAGCTCCAGTATGGTTTTCATTCTGTTTTTCAGATCCATGTGCTGATGCATGTACAATGAGCTCCTGGAGAGCACCGTCAGAAGAGTCTGCATCGTTTCAGAGCACTTACATATACTAGAGGACTCTTTAGTTTGCAAAATTACTACCTTAACGAGCAACATTCTAAAGAGGCCAGTGCGCACACAGAGAACCGCGGGAATACTGAATTCACCTCACAGGGTCCTGTCGTCCTGCGTCTCCTGCGCGATGATTGGAATACCTGGGAAGTAGCCACTCTTTAATCATTTCTCAAGAGGCGGCTCACTCCAGTGGGAAAAAGCCAGGCCAGAAAAGGAAAACAGCTTTTAAGTTGTACACTGATTCCAATTGATTGGTAATGGCGTCTTCAAATGCCGGGTAGAAAAGGATTCTGGGATCATGCTGAAGCTTAGAGCTAAGGATATTGAAATTGATTAGTGCTGTCTGTCATACGCTCAGGAGAAGATATGCAGCTTCTGCTCAGACACCGCAGAGACTAAATTTCCAATCACAGGGCTTGCACTCTGGCTTTGCAGACTTCAAACGATTAAGTTTTCAGTTTTACTTTTCTTGTTGGTGAGTAAGGAAGGCTGATTTCTGAAACTCAATTTAACTGTTACTACTTGGAAGAGACAGCAAGTGTGTGTAAAAAGCCCAAACCACACTATTTGTTAGTGATTTCTATTTTTAGTGTGAGCATATGTCTTAAAGCATAATAGAACTTTGGTCTACCATTCCAGCACAAAATGAATTTCATTTTAATAACTAGGTACACGAAAAGATTTTATCATTTTAAAATACTTTAAGTATAAAAAATTTCTAAGACCACATAAATGTAATAAACATAATACCCCTATTGTTCCTATTAACTTAGCACTAAATTATGAACTATGCAAAGCATTTAGATCACATGATTAAATATAAACATATCCCGTTTGCTAACATTTGTTCATATGTATTGCCTATGTACCCTGCTAAGTCAATCTATATTAAATAAGAAATAGCACTGAAATATTTTGCAATATCAAAATTGTTTTGTATCATGATTTTCTTCCTAAACATTTACATTCTGACAGAGGTAGAGGTTAAAGAGAATTTAGAATTAAAAAACCAGCTCTCAGGGGCTAGGGAAATGCCTCAGTGCATAAAGAGAGGCCATGCAATCAATAAGAATTTTGCTTCTATTTGGAACACAAACTCCAGGCTCATTGGGAACTAAAAAGCCTGATTTGCCCTCAATAAAGCCTTACTGCTGAAAACAACACTTACGTCTCATCAGATACAGAGAAGTGTGACTGGTTATTACTCACTAGCAGTCTTGGTACTGGAAGGTACTCTGCACCGTACCAGAGGAGAAAGGTAGGAAAAGGCTACAAACTCTGTTAACTAAAACAGTGATAGGCTGTTTCAGCAGTGGCACAACCATTATAGGAGTAACCAACTACTCGATGATCTGATTTAAGGCCAATTCCAGCAAATAGAACCCATGCCCAGCACTGTTTTGGTGGCCCAAGACTCTGAGTTTAGATAGGCCATGGGCTTAGGGGGAAACCAAATACTCCTGTTTAGCTCAAGTAACACAACGATAAAATGACTCTTAATGGCAATCTATTATTTCCATAGATCAGTGACTCACTGAGACATCGTTTGAGAAACTTCTTTTTGTAGTAAATGGGAACAAATACAGAGACCTAAAATTTGACAAAATTCAGAGAACTATCAGAGATACTAGGATGTCTTCATCAAATTCCTCCCCTCAGAGCTCAAGAAACCATAAGGAAGACGGGCAGAGATTATAAGTGGTAGAGGTCATAAATACCTACAAGGAGAGAGTATTTTTCAGATACAATAGAAATTAAGTACATATGGACTCACAGAGTCTGTGGCCATATGCACAGAGCCTGTACAAGTCCAAGCCAGAGTTTCAGACCTGAGAATGGAAAGTGGGCATGGGTCTCTAACAAGAAGCTATCTGAGATTAATTCCCTCTGGGAAAGGAATAATTAGGTGTCTTCAGTGGAGTCTCACTGTGGATGTTAACTACACTTCAAGGTTGACCCTTTGCCCTGGAGTAGTTGAGCACAAATTGAGCTTAATGATACTTTTGTAGACTTTTCGTTTCATAATATCTGCTTTTTGAGAGTGTGTGCCTTTCTTTATTGTAAGAGAGGGAGAGAGAAAGGGATTATATTTCAGTGGCTGGAGAGGTGTAGAGGAGCTGGGAGGAACTGGTGGAGGGGAGAAGTGTGATCAGTAGATATTGTATGAGAAAATTTCAATTAAAGAAGAAGAAATAAAGGCCCTTGTCTCCAAGAATAATGTAGATAACAATAGAACAAGGTTCCAAAACTCAGACTCTTGAATAGACATACACATACACCATACACCACACACCACACACACACACACACACACACACACACCACCACACACACGCACACACGCATACACGCAATACACAGATGTATAATGAACAAATACACACACATATATGTATATACACTTAACACACACACATTAAAAAACTTGTTTCAAATTTAAGATTACATGGTAAAATTTTATCTGAATGATTTCAACAAATGCTATGTACTTTCCTGGAACTTTGCTCCCAAACATTTGGATCTGATGTTTTGTCAGGCTAATGTTTAGCCTCTTTTGCTAACTCTGAATTCTTTGAACATCTTGATAATTTCTCCCTGTTTTTTTTTTTAGATAAAATTGATATATGTACTTATTGCTGTGGTTACAACTAATGGATTTGCAATGAAAGTAAAAGAAACTGAAAATGACAACCTTTCTTTATTTCTAGTAGAGAAATGAGCTTTCTTGAGCCAAATTTGTGCACCTAAGATTTGGTGTAAGAAACTCAGGGTATACCAAACGAAAAGTATAATTAATTATACACTGTCTGCAAAGCCGGAATAGACAGTTGAAAGATAAAACAAGCAAGCAAGCAAGCAAACAAACAAACAAACAGTGTCAGTTTGACAGCTATTGTATCTCAAGGCTGTGTGTGTATTCACGCGCGCGTGCGCGTGTGTGGGCATGCATGTGCGTGTGGGTGTGTGTGTGTGTTGGGGACTGGATTAAAGTTTTCTCAAATGATATAAATAATTCATAGTTGAAAATTCCTCTTAGTGTTTTATTCCTGGATGCATAGAATTAGCATACCTCTTAGCAATTTTAAGAGGTAGCTACTACATTCAGTGTGCCAGTTTTCTGTATGACTTAATAACTGATGTCAGCTTAAGTCTCAGAAGAATCATTTTTGTATCATAACTAGGCAACTAAGTGAAGATTTATTTTTTTCTTTTTTTCTTTTACACAGTTTCTCTGTAGCTTTGGATCCTGTTCTAGAACTTGCCCCGTATACTAAGATGACCTTAAACTCACAGAGATCCACCTGTCTCTGCCCACAGAGTGCAGAAATTAAATGTATGTGCCACTACTTCCTGGTTAATTTTTTTTAATTTCTTAATTTTTTTATTGAGAAAAGGAAAAAAAAGGTTTCTGCCTCCTCCCAGCCTCCCATTTCCCTCCCCCTCCTCCTACCCTTCTCCCCCTCCCCCCACTCCTCTCCCCGTCCCTCTCCAGTCCAAAGAGCAGTCAGGGTTCGTTGTGCATTTTGTGTTAACTCAAATTCAAAATCTTAAAATAGTGTAGCATATTAGCTAATATAATTATATCAATCAAATTTTCCCAAAATAATAATTAGTTGGCAAGATTGCATGCTCAATATAAAAATATTATCACCCTACTTTGGTTTTATTTTGCTAAAATCCAGGTTATTTAAGCCTTTCAATCTTCTAGTAAGTAGTTACTCTCTTATGTTTAAGAATAAAAAGCTAACAATTGTTTTATTGATATATAGCATATGTAGAGAAAATGCAAAACATCAAGGTATAACATGTTGCATTTTATAAATACAATTCAGGATTTTACAACATGTCCAAAGCTATAGAAGCTCCCCATGTTCCTTGCCAAGCTCATCATAGAAACAACTGCTTTACCAAGCTTTGAAGACAGGGAACACAGATTTGTCCTATTTTTGTATATATGGAAAGAAAACTACGCAAATAATCACATAGAAACTATATTAATGAAAACACTGCTTGGCCTATTAGCTCGGGCCTTTTATTATGTAACTCTTACACCTTAAATTAACACATTTTTATTATTTTATATTTTACCTTGAGGCTCATGGTTTACCTGTAAGGTTATGGGGGGAGAGCATCTTTCTCCTTTGTTGGCTACATGACATCTTTTGACTCCACCTTCTTTTCTTCTCTGTCTCTGCTTGGAATTCTGACTGTTCTATTCTCTGCTGCCATTGGCCCAAAGCACCTTCCTTATTAACCAAAAGTAATAAAACACATTCACAGCATAGAGAGGAATCCCACATCACATATAGTATTAATAGCCTGCAATACATAGTGTTGAGAGCATGTATTCCTGAATGTCACTTGTGATTTCTATTTGCTGATGCTTTTGACAAATCCTGAAAAGAAAAAAATTAACCTGAATTATTGCTAACAAAATTCAAAGCTGGGAAGTATGGAATTGTGTCTTTCGTATAGGTGTTACACAGCTTCAGCGTCTTACTTGTAATGCATACAACAATATTTAGGCCATCAAAGGATAGCATGAAGAAAGACGCAGGTCTGCCATTTCATTTTGTGACAAACTGCACCCTCATGATGTTTTGAATTAGCTCTCAACCTTCCTGATTTAGCACCCCTTAAATACATTTCCTTAGGGTGTGGTTATCCCCAACCATAAAATTGTTTCATTGCTAATTTATAGCTGTAATTTTGCTACTGTTATGTTTGTAATGTAAAATCTGATATGCAGGATATCTGGTATGTGACCCTCTGTATGGGTCTCAACCCACAAGTTGAGAACCACTGCTCCATCAGCAAGAGTTCATTTCACTATTTGACAATGGTACTTTTACTACTTTTTGTTCATATATTTAAAATTAAGAGATATATCTTCCATCTCTCACTCCTTTATTCCATCTTTTAAAACAAGAACCTTACTGTCATGATTCACATTGGTACACCCGGCCAAGAAAGTGCACATAGAACCTGAAAATACAAGCTGAAACTGACTGGAGTTGCTGGCTTCCATACAAGCCCAAGCAACCCTCATGTCTCCTAAGGGAAATAAGCCACTTTAATTCACTTTAATTCGACAATGTACCACAAAGTACTGGTGTGCAACAAATGCATTAGCACAAACAGTAATGCGCCAACTTAATGATTTTCTTCCCCTTGGGGTAGCTAGGTACAGCCTGAAGCCACTTGAACGCTGGGTAGTCCCAAACCTCTAAAATGCTTTTGTCGTGGTGGTGATGGCAGTTATTAACCTTTTACTATGTGGTTGTGGTTTTAGAAACATTGATCTACTTCCCTAATTCTTAGAGTCCTGTTTTTAGGAACTACAATTGGGATGTATTTAAACAGCAGGAAATGCGACACAGCAATCAGGTTACACGAGCAGTGGCAATGAACCTGGTCTGCCTTCATCTGTGTTGCTGTGGTAAAACACTCTGACCAGAACCAACTTAGGAGAGGGGAGAATTTATTTCACTTCCCAGATTACTTTCCATCAGCAATGGAAGTCAATCAGGGCAGGGCATGGAAGCAGGAACTTAAAGCATTCCCTCTGGAGGAAAGCTGCTGGCTGTTTCAGTAACAGACCCATGTTAGCTTAGAGTTTGAATACAGTCTAGACTCAACTGTTGAGGCAATGGTGCTGTCCACAGTGAGCTAGACCTTCTTCTACCAGTTAACATCAAAACAGGACTATGCCAACATGTCCATAGGTTGATCTGATCTGAGAATCCCTTAACTGAGGCCACCTTCTCAAGTGACTCTGCTATGTGTCATGTTGATAGCTGAATTTGATTAGGATACTGCCTTCCTTCCTACAGTGAAACACTGTGATGTTTCATGCCAATGACTTCGGCTTGAAGGATAAAAAGGATTCTGGCAGCTCCTGACTTACATCACTACACTCCCTTCTTGATCCCTTTCTGATATTGGTAAGTTCCAGAAATGGCTTTTCTTAGTGAGAAACAAGAAGGCATCAGTGATGTAAGTATACTCTGGTAACTGTACAGGATTCATTGTGTGTATTCTCAGCTTAGATTCTAGTTAAAGCTCTAGACCCTGCCTAGGAAAAGAGACCGACTAAGTCTGAAGTTACTATTTGTTGTCTGTTCCTTAACATGAATATCTGTCTTAATACTTTGAGCCCACATTTCCACTATTCTTCAAAACAATTTTGTAGTGATTTAGTTTTAAAAAACAGAGGAACAAATTAATTTTGGATAAGAAATCCATTAAAAATATTTGCTGTTGTCTTAAAATACTAGAAATTTCCTAGAGATCTTTTAAATTTATATAAGAAAATAAATTAAAAACTGATTTAATAGTGTGTACACATGCATGCATGCACAGACACACACACACATACATATACACTCACATATAATGGCCAGGCTAACAGGAATATGGCCTATCATGTACCATTCATACATTTATTATCTTCTAGAGGAGGAGTAAGGTGTTATTTACCTCAACCACACAGGTGTGCTAAATGACAAGTAGTTTTTTTTGTAGTTTAAAGATAAAACCATTTGAAGGCAATTTTATCTTCCTTTGAAGCCCTTATTATCATGAGGAAAAAAAGTGGTATTTCCTCCACCTTGGCAAAGTGGAAAGTAGAATATGAAAGCTACCTTGTGGCACATTAAGTTATATTATAGGTAATGGAACCAGAAAGCTACTTTCAAAACTGTCTGTCTGCACTGACCAGTGCTGCATCTGTCTTCTCTTTGTAAAGAGTCTTGATTGTAGCCCTGGCTGTAAGCTTTTGGTCTCAGAGAAAAAAAAAAAAAAAAAAAAACAGCTAGCAATTTACCCATGACAAATCACCTTGATTAGGAGAAAATAAGATGGAATAATTTGATAGGTGCTATGAATAATAAGGAAGAAAAGATGAAAATGCAGCAACCTCTTTAAGGTTTGCATGTCTTCGGTAAACATGAAAATTGTTCAAGAAAAACACCTGAGTTGCACCCTTGCGTTCACTCCCTCACTTCTCTCTCCAGATGGTGAGAAAATGCAGTTCACATCTCTCTGTGTCCCTCTCCCTTGCCAGTGTCCTACCCAAGTCCCCGTCTTCTTTCTTCTGAACAGGAAAACTTGCCAAGGATTTAAATAATTGCTAGTGTCTCCTTTTATTAATTTCTCACATATTTTCCTCAAAATAATGTAATTATTTCATCTAACCTGTTTGCTCAATGTTTGCCTATTGTACTCAGACCAACCTCCAATCTAGACTCGGACTGTCGGCAACACATACGTTCTGGGGCCTGCCTGTCCAGATACCGTACTATTTCCCACAATCCCCACTGCATGCTTGTCTGTCCTGAATTTAACTTTCTGTGTTTTGTTTCATACCAGGGACCTTTCTGAAGCACTATTTTTTTTCCACCAAGTCATTAGAGAACTGCACACAGCCAATACAGCCCTATAGATAACAGCAAATAACATCCACAAATTGTTTGTTTTGCCTGTAACATTTCACTTTTAGTGTCCACATGCTATAACTAACTCAAAATACCTATTTCTTTTAATAACAAGACTATACCAAATTGAAAACCTATTTTTTCCCAGAATGATAAAGTGTAATGAGTATTTGTCGTTAAGTAAAATACATCTCTAAGCTTGAGGGTATTTGCACCATGTTATTGTTAAATTCTTTCTCAGAGCTCTGTCTCCATAATTTACTATGGCATATAGCCAAACAGAGAAAACTTTCTGTAACTGTATAGTTTTCAGTCAAAGAGTTGCATTAAGACAAAACTAGAATGGTTTTCCCTGTGGTGTGAGTGGTGGTATTAGATATTATAGGAAGTCAGTGGAATGTGTTAGAGAAAAGAGGAGACGGAGCTGCCAGGAGAACTGTCAGATCACAGTATTAATTCTAAATGGTACTGAACATGTGCCAGTGTCCCTTGAACAAAGTTCCTCCTGTGGAACCAGAGGAGAAGAAGAGCAGGTGGTTGGCAAAGGCGCCTAGGCACTCACAAAGCTTCTGCTGTTCAGTGCCCAACCTTGAAAGCTGCCTGCTCCTAGATCTGAGTGCATGAAGCTGGCTTAATTGACACTGAAAGCATCAAAGGGTGGCTTGGAGTTATCATTAACATGCGTATGGAACCAAAGCACTTAAACAATGCCTGTAATCTATCTACCTTTCTAAACCGGTTCAAAATGCCAGTCTGTTTAAAAACATATAAAAGGAGAGCCATTTCCTCTTTTTTTCCCCCTTCAATTTACTATTTTTGGACTAGATAGCTGAGAAAATTAATGAGGCTTCAACAATTCATTGGTCATAGTTACACGACAGGGAAAACGTACTAAGAAAAAAAACTATTAAGTCCCAGCCATATTCATTCAGGACATTTCCCTTTCCAGCTGAGATTCACATTGAAAGCCAATTTAGTAATCTAAGTAGGGATGATCATAAAACATCCACTGAGCACATTTTCATAGCATCAATTTTTCTCTTCTTATATATCCAGCAAATTCATGAATTATCACTACTGATGGGTCATCATATTGAAGATGCTTAGTTTCCTATTTCAAGCAATTCCAATCTTAACAACTTGAATGCACCAAAGTGGTCTAGTATGAACATCAATAAATTTCCCAGAAGCCACAACTGTGTATGTGTTCAGCTGACACAGATATTAGATATTTTTCTGGGCCTACAGATGCTAGGTGATGACTTTGCTTCATAATTTGTAACCTGCTCCAAGATTTATTGCAATGATTGGAACACAGCAGGTCCTCTTGGTATATATTTGCAAACAAACACACCGATGGCTCCAACTTTATATTTGTTCTTTTCTACAGACCTTGACAAAATTATTCCTTAGGCACAAGTGCTATGAAGGACAGCTTAGTACTCAGAGATGTCTATGAGAAGCTGCAGGTATATAGAGACTTTACTACTAACAATTAATTTGAAAAGCAGAAAATATTTAAGAGTTTGCTTTTGGCAAGAATAGACATCTTTTCTGGCTGAGCTAGAAAATGACATTCTTTCCTCCATCCAAGATGACTATGCATATGTGATTTTCCTCTTTATTTACAAATCTCTGAAAAGTTATTGATGTAATACAGGTTTGTCATTTTGGCACGATGCCATCACATCCTCATTATCTTGGAGAACAAGGAACCTAGACTCAGTAGCCATGACAATAGGGTAATCTGAATAACACGGAGGCAGTACAATGGTGATGTAACGTAGCTATAAATCCTCCTTAATGAAAGGAGGAAGGATAGAGTCATAGAATTCTCATATCGACCTCCATCTATTACGCTTTTACATCTTTTACCCTATTCCCCAGTTCTAGTTCATATGTTCTTTGCAAATGTTAAGTATGTAGGTATTGGACAGTTAGTGGGAAATGAAATTTTATAATTCAAGAGGCCATCATCCATGATGGGGTAGCACTTTACAATGATGTAACAGTTTTGTATCACATACAGTCCTGTAATTATCCCCATATCCATGCTCTGCCAGCTCAGAAGATTCAATGGTTCTCAGAGTTGAATTTTGATGAAATATTTACATTTGTTTGGCATTATGCCCTACATAAAATGAATATACCTCTGTTTATATCTTCCTAGGAAAAGTTAACATGTGTATCAATTGAAAATATCTTACTGGACTCCAGAGAGACGGCTCAGTTGGAATGGTACATGCCACGCCAGCATAATACCTTAGTTTGGAACCTCAGCATTGACATCAAAAGCTGATATCAAAAACCGGGTTCAGGAGCAAAGATATATAATTAGCTACAGGTGATTGAGACAGACAGATGATGTGGCTTACTGGCTAGTCAGATTGGTGAGCTCCAGAGACAGCAATAAAGCCTGTTTTAAAAGAGAGGGTAGAAGATGATGAGACATGCTGTGGAATAATCCCTCTGTACTTTTTGAATATGTTTTACTCTGAATATCAAAGCTTACTGGCCAAGAGTTGAACAGGATAATGTTAGGCAAGAGAGCTAAACTGAGAATGCTGGGAGGAAGAAAGGAGTCTAGATTTACAAGCAGAAACAGAGAGATGCAAGATGGGCTTGCCACACTGAAAAAAGGTACTAAGCTATGTGGCAAAATGCAGATAAGAAGTATAGGTCAATTTTAATGTAAGAGTCAGCTAATACCAAACTTGAGCCATTGGCAGAACATTTAAAATTGATATTAAGCACCTTTTTTTTACTTTTTTTTTTTTTTTTAGAACTGATAGGTGGGACAGAAACCTCTGCATATAGAGACAGGTCAGCACATAAAAATTCTTCTTGCCTTTCAAGCCTAACTATCCAGGTACAATTCCACAGTAGAAGAAAAAACAATTTCCAAAAGTTAGCCAAAGAACCACACACACACACACACTGTGGCACACACACAAATGTACACACATAATACTCACACTGAAAGACACAATTACCACACATTCATCTACACATTTTTTTCATCTAGACCCAGTCCTGATCTTTCTACAGCTTTTGTACCCCCTCTCCTTGTTTATATAACTCATCTCAGTGCCAAGGCACTTCTCAAACCCTTTACACAGGTTGATCACTGGAAAAGGATTAGTAGAACAATGTTTTAGTGGATATTTATTCAAAAGCTTTGAATTTTCACGATACATTTAAAAAGTTCTCTTCTTTGCATAAATTTCCCTGGGAAGGGAAATTAAAAGAGATCTCTTAGGTAGACTGTGGGTCAGCAGGGATGGGACAAGAAGGATATGGGTGGGGGAGTAGATGAAGCAGAAGTAAAACAGGGTGGGGAACATTTTGGTGTCAGGTAGAAATGTGTTGCAAGAGATACTCCCATATATCTATAAGGATGACCACAGCTAAGACTCCTAGCAAGAGTGGATAGGAGGTGCATTGTAAGCAACTTCCAAAACTCTAGAATTGTCAGAGACATCTCACTGCCTGGACAGTCACCCAAAGTTCTTCTGTACCATTGAGGTATCCAATCTTCAGCCCACAGGCCCATAGTATCCAGCAGCCTTTTCCATGAAGAATGAAATTTCAGTCACTTTCTTCTGTGCTCTGAAGAATGTCTAGCAAACTTTTTTTATGAAGCAGGAACATAGAAAAATCGTCTCACCATTAGGCAAGTTTAGCAGTCATTTCTCTGTGTGTCCTGCATGTCCAGTTCATGAAGCAGTCCAGGCAACAGCAGTTGTTTTTTTTTTTTTTTTGCCCAAATGGCCAACCAACTCCATAAGGGGCATCTTCGATGCCCATCTTCCTCTAGAAGTAATTGGTGCTGCCAGGAGCAGATGTGTCTCAGTGTCATAAAAGTCCTAAGTTTTCAAACATTTTAAATACCATATTCTGTGGTCTTTGAAAGGTTTGAAGAATACCTATTCATCTCAAACACATCTCTGTAATCTAGAAAATCTAACTTGACTACAAGCTTGGCTATTATAGCTGATTATCTATAAACCTATATTTTTAAATTATACATTACATTTTAAATGAGCTGGACAAACATAGTACCTTAATGAAGAACAGAAATATACATATAACAAAATTGACCTTAAATTTGTATCAATAAACCAAGATCCATACCAATGCAAATCTGTATGGCAGGGGAGGTAGGAAGAGGGAATACAAGGACAGAAGGGAGGGGAAACTACTCTCAGGATGTAAAATAAGTGAATACATATTAATAATAAAATAGTTGTCCCTTCTCCTCTAGAGACTATTATTTCTCTAGCTTTTACAAATTTTATATATTTTCCTTCTACGCTGGGAGTTCCTTTTTGTAGATTTATAAATCTAATAGTGATTCTTTCCATGAAGCATTGTTCTCTTGAGTATGAAACTGTGTGCTGCTGCCGTGGCCCAGTTCCCAGTGATAAAATTGGCAGATTAATGCCAACCATGTCATATTAGTCAAGCAGAATTTTTGAAGTTTAAGTGTGCACTGACTGTTCAATAACTTCATTTTTTAAAAATGAAAATGAATATATTCTCTCAAATAGTGAGAATCATTTAGAAAGACATCTACGTAAAAAAAGGAGTCTCTTCGCAACCCACTCTCGAGAAAATGTTCCTTCCAGTGTACTGCTTGGAAAGGGCTTGTGAAGTTCAACATTCTGCCTCCAGGGTCTGGGAAGGCTTGCAGAACTAACAGCATATGGAAACAGCCAAAAAATATGATTCGGACAATTCAAGATATTCAGATAATTATATTAATAAAGTTAAAGCCCTTTTACAATAAACTTTCTAACTGGGTGAGATGAATATTTACTAAATATTTTCAGTTCTTACAACTTTCTGTGAAGCATGAGATTATGTCTAAACAATTTACACCAAACAGAAGATGAATATTCAGCTTTATTTATGCTAGTGGGATGTGGATAATGGAACTGGTAGTATTGTTGGTTTAGATCAGGTTTTTGTCTAAATTGCTTTCTGAGAGTCAAACATGCATGTGTAGGTGATGATGTCATAAGCATTTGGGCAGCATTTATTTCCTGTAAGCTTGTTTGCCACTATCTTCACAATTGTCAAATCTTCCTCATCTTGAACGGAAAGCCCTTTCTTTTAGTAAGGAGAAACAGCAAATACCAAACCATATTAACAAATAAGAAGACATATTTGAGCTTCATAAAATGAATAACCAAAACTTCAAAATATAGGATTCTGCTTTATTAACTAAGATAAAATTTGTTTTACTTCAGTGGCCACTAATGAACTTTAAAAGCTAATGAACAAAACCCACTGTGACTTTTCAAGACAAGATAAATGGGCAGTGAAGGGAGGAGAGATGCAGAGTCCACCTAAGGCTGCCTTATTAAAACCCATTTCAATACATGCAGAAGCTTCTGTACATTTTAAGGATCAGTTCGCTACATTGTAAATAGCTTTCAAATTTACAAACAATTGGATTGCATTTTTCCTAAAATACATTTCATAAATACAGTTTAAAGAAATGTAATTTCCAGAAATGTTTGATTCATTAAGATCTTTAAAAATGAATTCTCATTTATAGAAAGGAAATGCAGTTGGATAGATTAAATTGTACTTATAAATAAAATAAATTTAGTTTTAATACAAGTGAATGTTTGATACTGAACACACACACAAATTACAATAAGAAGGAGAATGGATTTATGGATTTTTTTCTGTTTATTATTCAGTGATCTCCAATACAATTGAATCTAATTCTGTGTTGTTCAGTGCTGTAATACAAATTATTCAGAGTGGCATTCAAGCTATCTGTATTCACAAACTGTAGCGAGTCATTTGCTCTGATGTTAAGATCTTCATCTTAACAGTGCTCAGCTTGTTCCACTGTTCTACTGATGAGTTTAGCATAATGTCCACACATGCTCTCTACAGAAAGCAAAGGTAAGATACACTTACTTACCTCCATTTAATATAAACCATTTACCATAAATAGAGTACTTTAAAGTCTGCTGTTGAAGACTAATATGTTTAATACTTATGGCACTCCACATGAAGTATTCATGAGATCTTTTTAAAAAATGAAGATAAAACGGCCTTCAAGTTGGATCCAGCCAGATGTGGTGGTATTAGGTCGATTAGACTCTAAAGCTTGGGAGTATCCCACAAAGCAACCTCATGATTAAGAAACATGAGTTAGATCTAATTAATAATTTTTGACAATATGGCACTCTGTATCCCAGGCTGTCTCATGATCTCCGATCCATAGTCCCCAACTGCTACAGGTGCTCATAGTCAAGCTGGGTCAGAAATAATCTATTAAACAAAAGATTCACTGCAAAATAGGCTAACTTGTATTCCCTGGAGGAAATAGTTATTATAAAATTACCAATTAGATATCACTATGAGTTCATTTCAGAAGTACCAATATCATTTATTGTTTTATGCTAGAACATATATCATCAGGTCTTAAGGCATGTATAGAATGCAAAACAATTGCTTAAGATAAACATAATGAAGTTGCTTTGAAACACTTTTGCAAGATTGGCAGGGTGTATTAGAAACAATTACTTACATATGAAAAATAACACAGTGAAATCATGGTGGAAGATAATGCTCAAATAGATGCCCTGATGATTTGTTTCCTCGGGTAACATGAGCGGATCTTACATGAAAGCTTATTACTATGAGCCAAGACTCAGTGTTTAATAAATAAATAGGCAGTTTTTGAGACTGCTGGCAGAGTTTTTAACCTAACTTTAGTGAGTACTGGCTGTGTTGTGTTGGGCAAATTCCTCAACATCAGTGTTCTTTATTGTTTTTTTCTTTCTTCTCTCATCTGTACACTGAGGAAAATTAAATGTCTCTACCATGGTGTTATGCAGATAAATCACTTACTAGATGAAAAAAAAAGCCTTTGGAATAATATCTGACTTACAGAAACAATATAAAACGATTAGGAAGTTTGTGCTGTTCCATTTTACGACTGTTTTCTTACGAGATTCAGCAACTTATTGTCTTACTATGTTCTTTCTCCTGTCCTTTTGTTTCTTAGCTGGCTGTGGAGAGCTTTCTGATTAGCACCATGTTTAAGCTTTCTCTATAAGCATAGCAGTGACTTCGAATTGTAAATTTGAATAAAATAATTTCCATTTCTAAACATTTTGTGTTATTTTTAATACTAATGCATATCTTATGTTTGAAATTTTATGATTTTTTCCTTTGGAATCTATAAATATACAACATGGGTTTGAGTATACTGTGCAATTGAAATATTATATGCTTATCAAATTCTTCCACCCATCCAGAAAGTATTATTGTGTTAGTGTTGCAACTAACCTTGTATTGTGGTTCTTAGTATGCTCATGTAGGTATAAGTATATATATTTATACCTATATACCTTCATATATGGTATATATATATATATATACATGATGTAATGTTACACGTAATATTTTTAGATAGATCTGAGAAAGTTCTTCTTCTTTTTAAAAATAAAAACTATCTTTTTCCATTTTACATACTAATCTCAGTTCTCACTTCCTCCCTTCATCCCATTCCCTCCACCTACACCCCAACTCCACACCCCCCCCCATCCGCTCACCAGAGAGGGTAAGGCATATTGCTTTGGGGAAGGTCCAAGGCCCTCCCTACTATATCTGGCTAGAGAAGCCAAGGCATGTGCAGGAAGGGCCTGGGGTTTTGCTCCAGTATGAAGGGTCCATGGAATGGGATATTCCACCGAGTGGCTGGTCACTCATCGATTCTTCCTCTTTGTATAGTAGCAGGAAGAATTCCACTGAGGTTTCAGGGGGATAGGACAGTTTGGGAGCAGGGTGGGACTTGTAGTTTGCAGGGTCTAATGGACAAGATGGAGGTATTGGAAGAGCCTACCTGCAGACACTCTCCTGCTGATTAGTTAGAGAAGCTGAGACAGGCGAGGGAGGTGCCTGGGGTTTTTCTCCCATATAGAAGCCTAGAGAGTGGGGTGTCCTGCCTGATGGCTGTTCACTCACCAATTGATCCACTCTGTGTAGCAATATGCTGTGTTTCAGAGTTCCATTGAGGTTGGAGGGGGATAGGTGGGTTCTGACCAGGTTCTTAAAATTGGTTTCAAATAAAAATTCCATCATCTTAGCCTCCTTGGAACTGGAATTATAGGCATTCACTGCCACCCCTGGCCTCTGTGCCTACCGTTATGGTACCATATTTCTCATCTTCTTAACACTCACACCAGTATCACAGTAGATGTCACCTATATTCCAGCGCTTTGCAACATATGACACCATCTCTTCTGGAATAAAAAAAGTTATCATGACGGATACTTGTTTAGTATTGCAGGTGTTAGTATAGATGGCAGGAAAAATACACAGAACTGTACAAATTTAAGAGCAGAGAAAATCTTTTATAAGAAATATAATAGCGGATGTATTGTTAAAATTGTTTCACAAATTGATAGCCTACTCAGCTGTGAGTCTTAACCCAAGTGCAAATCATTCCTATGTGATGATATCGCTATAGCAATATACTTTCAGCAACATAATGAATGTTACAAGTTCATTTACTTCTTGATGTGACAGAGTGGGTGACTGGGCATGGGCAAGGATGGGGATGGGGCGTATACGTGAGCTCTGGGTACCTTGAGCTCATTTTTGCTTTGAGCCTAAAACTACTGTAAAAACTTATTAAAAACAAATAATGATATTAGAAGGAAAGTTGATTTGGAAGGATATATTGGGGCAGTTTTGAAATATGAACGGAGTGCCAGGGAAACAGAAGATAAACAAATCTCAGGCAGCGGTTACAACCTGTATGAATACTTGGAAGCCTACAAATGCGTTTACTACAGAAAAGAAAATATGCCCATAATATTAGCACTGGTAAAATACCTCTCCTTACACATTTTAATTTATGTAACTATTAAATGTCTAACTGAATTCTTTAAGTCAGACAGTATATTTGGTTATCTTTGCTCACATATAAATGGAACATAGGGCTAACTTGTTTTGATAGAAGTACTCAGTGTGAGGAAATCTGTGCTTTGAATCTGTTAGAAATAGAGGACTTACATTCACACAGCTGCCTTTGCTCACTGAGAACTGTGACTAAATAGAGTACAATCCACTGAAAGAAACACTGTAGTCCTCTATAATTAGATCCTGTGGCCTCAAAAGGGGATTTTGATTCTGTTACTACAGGACATAAAGTGTTTTCACAACCTTCATAGAATAGCACTGTTTGAGTAACTCTGAGATGTCTTTCATCCCCTAAATAAGAGAACTTCACAACTCAACGCAGTTCACCCTCTTCCTTGTGATAACCAGAGGCCAAGGCACTAGGATAGCTCCTAGATGCCTTGTTTTTGAGTAGAGCTAGTCAATAGGAAGGTACTTTCCAAAGTGTAACTTCTAAAGCTTTATAATGATTCACTTTTTTCTACCCCCTTATTATTCATCATTTTGAAAATAGTCATTTATATTATTCTTGAGCTAGAGAAGTTCTATATAACATGAAATTATATAAGGAAATGTACATGTTTGCATGTTTGAGCATTGCTTTAGCAGGAAAAGAAAACTAATCTTGAACCATTTTTCATTATGTACATTTATTGCTAACTGCTTTCAAATAAATAATTATCTAAGTCGCCCATGAACTGCTGTAGGACAATGGTCTTGTACTTTGTAAAGATTTGTCACTTATACTTTAATAAAATACTGATTGGCCAATAGCCCAGCTGGATAGGCAGAACAACTAAGCAGGAAAAAGGAACAAAGGAATTCTGTGAAGAAGAAAGTTAGTCTGTAGTCATCATCCAACAGTAGAGGAAGCAAAGTGAGAATACCATACTGATAAAGGTACCAAGCCACATGGCTAACATAGATAAGAATAATGGGCTAATTTAAGATGCAAAAATTAATTAATAAGAAGCCTGAGCTAATAGGCCAACCAGTTTATAATTAATGTAGACCTCTGTGAGTCTTTTTGGGACTGAATGGCAGTGGGACCAGAAGGGACAGAAACCTCTGTTGACAAATGGTGCCCACATGAACAACTGCATCCACATAAAGCCTGAGAGAGCTCTAGGATAGGAGATCCACAGACAATGGAAGGAAGAGGTCAGAAATAATTTTCATTCTAGAATCGTGAGAGTTTTAATGAAAGGTGGCAGAATTCCTGTGTAGCAAAAGCAGGCCTTCGGAAACGGGATGCCACCAAACAGCTGGTCTAGTGTCTTTATACTATCTCATGGAAGAGATTGGTGAGACAAAAGATGCAGTGGTTAAGCTACTAAATATATTTAGCTGCATTATGAAGTGTCCAGAGGCTCCTTCAAGAAGTTTTGGTCATATCCTCAAGCATAGATCTTAGGCAAGGGGTCTCATTCACTACATCCCTAAATTAGTTCCTTGTTTTAATATTGACTAGGTACCTATGATTTAAATGTACTTTCAAAACTATATATGGTCATTAGTATATTTCAGCAAAGGTAACTTTTGCCAAAAGATTCAGTAAGTCATGTAAATTTATAAAAATGAAAACAGGCTAAATATTGACACTTTCTCAGTTCCTGTGAAATTTGATTTTGAATAGTCTTTCAAGTTTGTATTCATTATGCTTTAATGCAATGCCTCTCAGTTAAGGAAAGAAAAAAGAAAGAAGGAAAGAAAGAAGAAAGAAAGAAAGGAAGGAAGGAAGGAAGGAAGGAAGAAAGAAAGGATGAAATGATGTGGGATTCCTCTCTGTATGCTGTGAATACTATTGGTTAATGGATAAAGCTGCTTTGGCCTGAAGTAGGGAATGACTGAGTAAGGCAGGAATTCCAAGCAGATAAAGGAGGAAAGAAAGTGGAGCCAACGAGATGCCATGTAGCCATCTCAAAAGACAGACACACTAGAACCTCACAGGTAAACCACAAGCATCATGGTAAAATATAAAACAATAGAAATTTAAGATATAAGAGCTAGCTAGAAATACATTTAAGCTATTGGCCAAACATTGCTGCAGTTATTATAGTGTCTGTGTGATTATTTTGGCTTTGGGAGGCCTCTACCTACAAAGAAGGGAGGGAGAGAGAGAGGGAAGGAAGGAAGCAAGGAAGGAAGGAAGGGTAACTAACATACAAATTGTCAATTATTATACCTAGCTTTTGCTGAAATATTATCGGAGGTCCTAGTCGCGCTAGCATTCCTGATAAAATGGTAATAATAGCCGTATAGTCCTAATAGGATTCACTTATGTATAAAGTGGATTTTCAAAAGAGCATCTTATATCTTACCTGATCAAATAAATCAGAAAAGTAACTGGTAGTTTGAAAAGAAAAAATAGAAGAATAAAGAAAGAAAATTAGGAAGTGTTGTGAATTATTTTTCATGAAATCAATCTTTTTAGTAGATATTCTGTGGCAATGTATATCAGTACATTTTATCAAAAAATATAGAACCTGTTGAAGGTGAACAAAGGCGAAAAGAGAAAGTTACCAATGGCAAGTCTTCTGTAGCTAAAACTGAGTAAAACTGTTTTCAAAACTGTCAGAAAGTTATAAATATATTAAAACAAACAATAATTTAGCAATGGATAAATGCATGAAATTATTGTTATATAAGAAATCATTTAATAGTAAGATTGTAAGTATTATTTCTGGTCATAGACCTGCTCTTTTGTTTCTACATTTACAGCAAATAAAAGAGTTCAGGTTATTTATGGAAGGCATTCCATTTTGGCAAAAGGTTATTTTAAGATATTTTTCTCAGGAACAATAATCATGTTCATTTTATGCTCCAAACTAAACTAGGAAAGTATTTTGTTAGCTATGAAAATAAACTTTCCAAGTTTCTTCTTTCTTCCCAGTGCAGTTCATATTTCTCTTCAGAAAACAGATTAACTATTTAGCAAAGCTAAGAGACAGTTAAGTGGAACATGGGAATGATTTTGCAACATCCTCCCTAAATCAGTTCCTTGTTTTAATATTGACTAGGTACCTATGATGTAAATGTACTTTCAAAACTATATATGGTCATTAGTATATTTCAGCAAAGGTAACTTTTGCCAAAAGATTCAGTAAGTCATGTAAACAAACCCAGAAAATTTCTGAAAATGTTCTTGGTTGCATCCATTTAAATAACCATTCAAAAACAACAAATATCTGGAACTTTTTACTGATAACAAAACAATTGATTTTTTTATACTATTTTGTTCAGATTTTTTTACAATAACGTAATACTAAAAGTTTTATTTTAAGAAAGTACTCTGTAAGAAGAATATATCATCCGGACTTGCATGCATATCTATTTTGCTGTGTTCTTAAGTACATTTGGTCAAGTTTTTTTTAGGTAAATTTGGCTCTAGCCCCCATGCTCCATGAGCCTATTTATGTGGGGATGAGTGAAGGAATGGAGTAAAGGAGTGAAAGAAAGATGTGTCTCCTGCTGGTCAGGGGAAGGGTTATTGTAAGCACCATGCAATCCAGAATCAAAGAATTGAAAAGGTAATAAAAAGAGTCTATTTGTTTCAAATACACAAAGGATTACTATTCAGGAACAATGAAATTATGAAATTCACATGTAAATACATGAATCCAGAAACAATCTTTTTGAGAGGTAGACCAAACTTAGAATGTATGTCATATATTCACTTTTATAATTCAAAGCTAGCTTTGGATACTTAGAAGAATGTATTTAAATTCATGTGTTCATAGAAACCAGGAAGTCAGTAAAGGAATGTGACAGAAATGACAAGAACACAGGTGATATGAAGATGAGAGGGCAGTACTGGAAAATGAAGGGATAAGTTGAGTAGCAAACAGGAGGGTATGTTGAGGGAGAAATATGAAGAGGAACAACTAACACTAAAGAACTTTGAAAATGCAATGTGGATCTCTCCCAGATAACATCCATTATTAAATAAGAAGCTAATAGCTGGTGTAGGTTACATCTTTTAGGGTTGTAATTCAGCAAGCCCCCATAAAGGGCACCCCAAGCGTTATATGTTATTGCCATGTTTATCCTACAGAACTTGACAAGACTGGACTTATAGAGAAGCCACATGCTTGAGTAATAGAACTTGAAGAAATAAAGCTGGTAAAGAAGTGGAAATCTTATTCCTACTTGCTAGCTTTCTTAGTGTTTGAAGGGTCTATGTGTGAGTCTGGTGATGGAAAGTTATCAGTGTTTGATATGGGAAGTCCTTCTGTATATGTGTTGCTTTTATTGGTAAATGAATAAAGCTGCTTTGGCCTATGGCAGGGAGAATATAGCCAGAGTGGAAGAGATATAGAAAGAGAGTAGGTGGAGTCAAGGAGATGCCATAAAGGTAGCTACCTAAGGAGAATGATGCCACTGGAATCTTCTCAGTAGCCCACAGCCTCATGGTGATATATAGATGAATAGAAATGGGTTAATTTAAGATGTAAGAGTTAGTTAATAAGAAACCTGAGCTAATAGACCAGTGTTGTAATTAATATAGTTTCTGTGTGATTATTCTGGTCTGGGTACCCAGGAAATGAATGAGCAGTCTTCGTGTATAAGTGTTCTTACCCATGTGTCTTACCTCTGAGCTATATTAAGAGATAGTCTGGCATATAAATTACTTTTATATTGTTGGGATAAAGTACTTTGATCAAGACACTTTTTATAAGAAAGAGTTCCATAGGGTTAGAGTTCATGGTGGTAGAACAGCCAATAGCCTTTAAGATACCAGTCATTTGGGCGTGGTCTCCTATATGAGAAATGCAGCTGTAAAGCATGCACTTGATCTCTTGCTTCTGGCTGCTAGATACATTTCCTGATTCCATTCATACAGAGGACTATGAGCTAGGACTGTGAACTGTGAGTCTACCCCTAAATTAATAACCCTATACATGTAACTCTGAACTAGTGTGGGATTATTTTGTAACGTCTGTGATCAGATAAAAAAATATGGGTTAATTTAAGTTGTAAGAGCTAGTTAATGACAAGCCTAAGCTATCATCTGCAGACTTATAATTGATAATAGTCTCTGTGTGGTTATTTGAGGATCCAGAGCTGACTGGCAAGACAGAAAAAGTACACCAAAAAGACATCTGCAGCAAAACAGCACTTGATGGTCATGACAGGGTTGCTGTTTACATGGAGTCACAGTGATTGTAACATATGCCCAAGAGCTTCAGTAGATCAAGCCAGACAAAATGGGTCTTGCAATTGGCCAGGTATACCTGCCTTGTATGCCAGTGTTATAACTGTGTTCCTTTCAGCTACTGAGAAACTTAGATACTTCCTAAGACAGGAAAGCCTTTAAGCTGCCTTGTGTTTCTCTGCATTCCCCAGAAGACAGCAAAGCATATAGAGGTTTGACAGGACAATTGGTCTTAGACATTAAGCTTGCGTACCCAGAATAGCTTAAAAACATGATTGTGTCCTGGCAGCTACAATTGTATTGATCCTGGCAACACCTATTATATACTGTTTTTAGTAAGGGGATAAAAAAATCTGATTGCTTGCAAAAAAAAAAAACTTGTTACAGTCTCAATTTTGCTATGAATCCTCAAACCTATGTCTGGTTAAGATTTATTTCTTTTTGGCCGTATCACATAAACCTGGCATAGTAAGTAAGCACTGGTGTTTACAGATAAGTAATTGTACTCACAAAAAATGCCCCATTTCTAGATGAGGATCTACTGTAATTGATAGCTTACAGGGAAGTGATAGTAAGTTCTTTTCATGAATGCAGGCCCTCAAAAACCACCCATACCCAATTAGATTGTTTTAAATCCATGAACATACAGTCAGCACTAATTAGACTCATTTTAAAAGAGAGTCCACAGAGATGGTAGGGTCAGGAATTCATGGACAAAGGTGGGGTTGTACTTGATCAAAGTACATTTTATCTGTGTAAGAAATTCTCAATTAATAAAAACAAAAGGTAAAAGCATAAAAGGGTATCTTAGTTACAATGTTTTAAATAATTTGCTTCTCAGATTTAGATTTTCAAACAGAAATATCATAGAAAGGTTTACAAGATTTGCCTTTTGTGAGAATCGATAGAAATAGAGTTGATAGCAAGTCTGTAAGTTTTGTTTTGGTCCAATGTTACTGTGATAGGATAACCGACGTTGGGTAAACATTGCAAGGAAAAATAGACTTACTCTGTTGTGGGAGAATGGCTTACAACACCAGTCCACTATGCTAAGAAAGTCACCTTTAGTCAAGGATGGAACCAGAGATGGACTGACTGCGATTAGCCATAGAGATGCTGCAGGACTGAGGACACTGGTGAGTGAAAACCAGGATATGCTGGTACATGAAAAATAAAGGTTCTGCCTTTGATCCACAGGAGCACTGGAAAAGAAAAGCTATGAACACCACCATGATTAGTCAAGATAGATTCAAACAGGGAGACTTATTGATTAGGAAAGGTGATAGCTCATCAAATGCATGGCCATTATAAGTAAATTAACTTATAAGAGTAACAATTAAGACTAAAAAATATCTTATATTTAGTCAGACTTAAAGTACTAAATATGCCTGAAAGTTAGGATTGGGACAGTTTTTTTTTCTTCAAGTAAGACATTAATAGAAAATGTCCCAAGAAAAAGAATAAATTGGCTTAATGGTATACAACATTTCCAATAGAATAAAAGAAATTCATAAATTTTCTCAAATGTTTTTTTCTACTATTCTCTACAAACATACAAGGTTAATGGTCATCTTGTATTCTTGATTCAATTTAAAATTAAAGCATGGCTCTTTCCTTCTCTAAACCCAAGTATGCTTGATAGAGGAAAATCCAGACTCTGTTTCATGTCAGAAGAGCCACCTAGTATGAGACAGAAAAAAAAATTAAGGAACTACCAGCCTGGTCTACAAGAGCTAGTCCCAGGACAGGAACCAAAAAAGCTACGGAGAAACCCTGTCTCGAAAATCAAAAAAAAAAAAAAAAAAAAAAATTAAGGGACTATTCTATTGCCACTAATCTCAATCCCGTAATTCATTTGTTTGTATGGCTTTATGACCTTTAAAACTTTTCTTAAGGTATAAATATTATCTCAAAATTTATAATGTATATAAAATTATATATTATTTTTATAACAATAGAGTACTAACTAATTCTAGAAATAGGCTTCGTCTATCTTCCCATACAGGATTTTGGGATTGAGTATGAAACAGGCAATTAGAAGTTATACTTGTGTACCCCAAATGTATTTAATATTATGGTCCTACAATCTCTCTGAGATCTGCTCTATATGATATTTAAAATACTTAAGTTTTCTTCAGTGAGTGTGACCATTTTTATCGGCAACCTTGAAAGTCTCCAAAGGGATTTTGGAGCGCCACAATGATGAATCCATCTGTATCGTAATCCCACTAAGATGAAAAACACCGTTCATCCAAGATCAGCTTGGAATACAGTTTGGACTACAGCCTCATTTTAGGACAACCTCAAAATGGTTAGCTAAGATGGTCCAACATAGTAGATTATTACAGTCAGGACTTCAGATTAGCCTTGCACTTTCCCATCACACAGAGACTGGACAATAGATAGCTCACACAGGACTTGATCTATATCTCAAAATATTTTATCGTCTCCTAAAGATGTCATAAAAGCATGTAATTTTAAGAACGTGATACCGGCATTTCCAAGACTTGGAGTAAATGGTTAGGGTCATAGGGTAGATGTTTGTAATCATTTAGGGGGTAGTTACAAGTTGTTATTGATCATGGTCAGGAAGGAAACTAAGCAAAGGGAATTAGATATAGGGATCGTGTTCTGAGAATAAGGGGGTATAGAAATTCTAGACTAAATGTGTAGATTATTGAGCAACTACTAGCCTCAATATTTCACAACGGTATGGATTTTTGTATACTGATACAATTTTAAGGTTATTTTTGCTATACTATGTATGTATCTACTCTTACTAACTTTGAGGATAATTGTTATTAAGGGAATAGAAAATTCTCCTTTTTTCATACAGTTTCTTCAATCTCAGTATATCCTTGATCAAGCAATTCCCCATACTTCAGTGTTCAAATGTTTCATTCTGCCTCATGGCTTCTGTTATTACCTGTGCATAATTATTGTAGAAATATCTGGTATTTAATGGAGGAGGGGGTTCTTCTGACTTAGGGATTCAAAACAACATGCCAAGCTGGAGAATAAGCACTCAAAAATATTAAACTTTGGAGGATATTCTGAAGTCAAGCCAGAACAGTAGCCTGATGGTTTTAGTAGAAAAGTTCTGTAGAATCCACATATTTTTTCCTTAACTTACTACACTCTGAAATCCACCTCAAATAAGAATCATATTCATTTTGCCTTGTGTTTCTCACGGCATCTCTGAGGTTTTGTGTGATGGAAAATACATATCCCGTGGCATTGTTGAGTGTTCTGTATGGTAAAGGTGTTGAGAAGTGATGCTGAGAGGTGAAAATCTTCCTCAATTTATATTTGTTAATTTTCTATTTATTAACTTTTATGATTTCATTTGGAGACAGAAGATTATGTAATTCAGTCTTGCCTCAAACTTACCAATTTTCCAAGGATAACCTTGAACTTTAGCTTATATCTCCCTCCTGAACACCAGGATTCATGCATGTATCCCCATGTCCAATTGACACATTGTTAGAACTTCATTCATGCGAGGTACTCTACAAATTGAACTGTATTCACAGTCTTCTTACATATTTAATACACCTCTTTCCTTTTCCATAGAAGTACAATAAAAGTAATAGAACTATGTAAGGAATTACTATCATGTGTATCACACAGTGGTTTTCTTGGGAATCCTAAACTCTCTTAAGGTTCCTCCTGATCTTAATCACAAGTCTCATTTGTGAAATCTTATTCACCTGAGTTCACAATCACTGTGCCTTTTTTTTGGTTTGGTTTTTTCAAGACAGGGTTTCTCTGTGGCTTTGGAGCCTGTTCTGGAACTAGCTCTTTAGCCCAAGCTGGTCTTGAACTCACAGATATCTGCCTGCCTCTGCCTCCCGAGTGCTGGGATTAAAGGCGTGTGCCACCCTCGCCCGGCTCACTCTGTGCATTCTTAAACTGGTAAAAATTTGTTCTTAGAGAACCTTACCTCAATTGATTACCATGCTAAAATCCATTCAGGGATAGAAAGTGACTTACTGTCCAAAGTTTGAGGATGTAAGGAGGAAAGAAACTGAAAAACCATGGTACAAATATAACCCACAGCTCTACTATGTCTCTGGATGGTCTACAGTATTTTGAGTATTAAAAATCACTAATTTATTTTTCTCAGTTCTCAAATGTTTTGTTTTATTTTTTATGATCAGGTTCTAGTAATGGTGAGTATGTACATATTTGTCTAAGCAGCATTTTCTGTTTCTTATAAATTACAAATAAATATATGTTAAGATAGATCACTGGGTAGTATGATTTAAAACAGAGAGAAAAGAAATACTGCCACAATCAAAAGAGGCTTGTAAGGGTGCAGAGAAAAAAAAATTCTAAGTGTTGGTTCTATCAGTAAATTGAATGTAAATGATGGATACAAGATTCATGGAGATGTTAATTCTTGGTGACAGTTTGAAGACAATTAAATAAGGCAAATCTGATTTATTTACAAGCCACTGACAAATCCACAGATAAAGGCATGCTAATTCATTAAAGACCTGAAGTCCGGTATTACAGTAATATTGTGTTCCTAGCAAAAAGGAAGAATATCTGGAGGAAGGATGGTAGTAAGATATTAGGGACATAGGGGAGGGGAGTGGGGAAGATAATGACTGGAAACAAAGCAAGGTGATACATATGCATGAAAATGCCATAATGGTGCCCTTCTCTTTGGGTATTAATCTATTCACTAAGAAGGAAACGGAAGAAGGAAGGAGGATACCAAGGAAAAGAAAGGAATAGAAAAGAAAATAATTTTCCCACTCCCGTTGCAGGTGAATGGGAGAAGAGAAAGTTGAAGAAAGTTAATACTGTGCTTCTTGTAAACTTCTTGTAAAAGCTACAGCTTTGCTCAGTGTTTGTTACGCATACTCTAGATGATGTTTCTTTATCAGGAAGCCTTCCTTGTGAACCCAAGTTTCTTCAGATTTGATGAGTGATATGCATGATAACTAGCAATAATCTTAATCTCCAGGTTCAGTGCTTTACCAGAGTTGTTTTCCTAAAATAGAGTGTAGAAATGCTTAAAATAGTAATCATTTTCTGCACTTATACCTTGGTAAGAGTCTTTTAAAGGTGAGCTTTGACATATTGCACTAAATCATTTGGGTGCTTGTGAGTATGAGATGGGGAATTTAATACCCATACTTTGCCACAGAAACACCAGACATCATTTCTTCCTATGGTCAAAGGTGATTCTGACTTTAATAGTTGAGAGTTAAAGATATTTTTAATAGTGCAAAAGATCAGAAGGAGTAGTTTTCTCTAATTGAATTGTCTGTCTTCTGTTTTGTTGAATTAGTCATGCTGAGGAGTTTAAAACGTAAAGACCAATGCAGATAAAAAAAGGGGGGGCATTGTATCTGCCTTGATTTTGCTAACTAGAATGACATTTGTCTTTTTCCGTTGCCAGATTTTATTGTCTTTAATAATAGGGAAATTTAACTCTATAAGTGTGTATCTGGGGTTTTCCAATAGACATTGTGAGAAAAATCTTCTACCTATAAAACACAGTTCATTTTTCTGAAGAAAGAAATCTGTTTTGTTTAACAAATAAGAAAACCAAAGAGAAAAATGTGAGAAGCTGAGGAACTGATTAATATTGAGGATAAAATTATTGGATGTATATCAGAAATAACTTATGATGTGGGATTCCTCTCTGCACACTGTGAATATATTTTGTTACAATTGGTTAAGACAGAAGCTATTTTGACCAATGGCCTAGTAAAGTCAGGTGGGAAATCTTAACAGAGATAGAGAAAGAGAGTAGGTGAAGTCAGAGACACTGCACTCTGCCTACAGACTTAAATGATTTTTTACGTTCTATGCACTAAGATGTATATGAGCAGTCACTAGGAAAATTTTCTTGTTTCAAGAATTTTGGAACATGCTAAAGCAGTTTTGATTATAAAACTGTGCCTCTGTTACACTTCTCTGTAGATACGAGTGTGCCTGGGCTGGTGAAAAGTACTATTTTATTGTTTTATTCCCCTCTTAGACCTGTCTGTGTCTTACCTCACTGTCTGTGGTCTCCTCAGCACATTCCTCAAGCACACCACTCTGTGCGTATCACTTTTGTGTTTTGTGAAGTTACATTCAAGCGCTTACATGATGCAGTCAAATTGATCACTTCAACTTCTATCCTTCTCTGTATCAAAAATCATGCTCAACATGCTAACCAATCAATACAAATTTATTAAAGATTTATTATGAAGTGCACCTTGCTTCTTAGGCCTTGCAGTCTAATGAAGTCCCAGTGAAAGGACTCATTCCATAATTATTTTTGGTTCAATTGCCTTTGTTTCCCAGGCTTCTCATTGTTTCTTGAATCTGCACCTATGATTATAGTATCTTCGTGTTATTGTTTCCAGTTTTTCTCTTATTTTTCTTCCATTCACTTCATCTAACATCTCTCTTGCCCCAAATTTTATTTTCTTTTTGTGGTAGATATCCAACTTTGAGTTTAGCATAGACTGCACAGGCACTCTACTTAGAAATTATTCCAACTACTCACTCAGTTTAAAAGTCCCATTTCAAATATCACTCTGCCCTGAAGTGTCTAGGGTCTTCTGCATCCTATCTACTTACTGAGCAGAATAGTTTCTAAAATATGTTTCCCTGAATCATCCTGAGATAGCATTGAGAAAAAAAAAGGGCATTAGAATGAGAATCTGAATTATGAAGCACTTGGCCAGTGAATTACAAGTCAGGGGACAAATCTAGTGATCTGTATTAATTTCTTAGCATTGTGCCAGCTTCTCATTTGAGGGTGGTGGTAATTTGATGGTCATGTAAATCAGTCAGCTCATGCTTAATCTGCTTCAGTTTTTCTGCATGCAGGTCCTGTATGTACTGAATCTCAATATAGATGGCAGCGGCCTCTGCATATCTGTATCACTACAGTTTGATATAGTTAATTTCTATTTTCATGATGTCTTTTGCTTTGTGGAATCTAGTTTCTCATTACTCATCTTGTGTCTATTTTTTCTTCCCAGAGTCTTGGTTTAGCTGACTTCTAGCCATCGAAACACAGCCCTCAAAGCAGAAGTAAAAACCTACATGAACTTGTCCATAGCAAATGGAATCATATAACTACTAGTAATGTTAGAACTCTCAATTGATGCTCTCACAGTGGTTCTACATTGCTGATTGAACTTCGATTCATTGTTGGGAGCAGTGAGTCCCCAGATCCTGAATTTCTTGTAAACAACTTGTTTTCCCATGATCTAAGGGCCTACAGCTGCTCTGAGCACGAGACCCTCAGGAGTTCCTGATGGCAGGAGAGTGGTTTCTGGTGGGTTTGGCTGGGGCGTGGCTATCCCTATATAAGCTGCCCCTGAACACAATAAAGGGGGAATTCTTGGGGCATTCTGGTATCAGGGATGACCATGTCTCTCTCTGTTTGTGAGTCTTTGTGTGTTTTGATTTCCAACCCCTGCCCAGTTCACTAACCGTATGGAGGCACATAGAGCACAGATGGGCGTTGTGTGCCGCAATTCATAAGCTAGTACCATAAAGAAGATCTCTTCAACAGAACTCTAAAGTAAGCGAGACTAGATTTCAGACTAGCACTGAGGTGCACTGGAGGGAACCGAGATGATGAATACAGACACTGACACTGCTTTTGGTAAAAAATATCACTGGAAATGGGAGGTAGAAAAACTTGGTAGTATAGTATTTAGTGGGGGAGGGGAGGAATTTATCAACATTATTACTAATATAATGTGAAAATATACAAAAAATATTAAGCCATGTTAAAAAAGGCAGAACATATAAAGTGTCAAACAATTCACTTTAGCTGCATGTAATTTATTATAGACAGAAGAAGATGAGCTAAGAAATACAATATTCAATTTTACTATGAAATATGGGTATAAGTCTTTTTATTTTTATCATAATATTACTAAGAAAAAATCTCAAGTGAAAAATAGATAATAAACCTTAGGGATTAGATAAAGTCCCTAGTTTTGTTAGAAAAATGTGGCCTTGGGCAGGTCAAAGATGAGGTCAGAGCTGGAACTTTAAAGCCCTTCCTATAGAGTTTATCAAATTCTAAGCTAGTACTTAGAGATTCTTTGACATAGATAAAAGACAGAAGGCTTCTTTATGGTTTGGAGCTGTGCCCCGAGGATAGATACCTTTAAGTAATAAGTTTTCTCGTGCACGTTATTTAACCAGAGATACTGGCACATCCATACTTAAAATACTGAGGAAGTTGAATCAACCTCGATATAGTCAGCTAATGAATAGATCATGAAAATATCCATTTTTGCCTTAGAATACTATTCAGGTATAACAAATGGAAATTTTGAAATTTACAGAAAATTGATAGGTTTGAAAAATCATTCTATGCAGTGAGGTAACTAAGGCTCAGAAAGAAAAATGTCATCGATCTCTTTCATATGTATATTCCAGGTGTTACTGGTTATATGTATATGGGTATATGTATATAGTGAATGTGTTTTTTTTTTTTGTGGTTTTTCGAGACAGGGTTTCTCTGTAGCTTTGGAGCCTGTCCTGGAACTCCCTTTGTAGACCCCAGTTGGCCTCGAACTCACAGAGATCCGCCTGCCTCTGCCTCCCAAGTGCTGGGATTACAGGCGTGCGCCACCACCGCCCGGCTGTGAATGTGTTTATATGTGGATTTGTAAGTACTAACTGGCCATGAAAGAAGAAAAATACCACAAAAATTGAAAAGGAGATTTTGAGAAAAAAAGAGAGTAAAATAACATTGTATAAATTATTTGAAAACACAAAGGATGGTACTGGGAGGCAGAAGGCAACAGAGTACTTAAAAGTTGGGAGAAAACAGAGGAGAAAAGAGTATCAACAAAAACAAATTATGTTGGAAACATCATGAATGAACCTGGACTTAATGTTAGTTAAGACAAACAAACAAACAAACAAATCTTAATGGCATCACTCTTTAGCAGCTTTGAAGGAAATCAATGTACAGACTTATTTGAAAAATGTTTTCATGGAATCCTCCCAGAGAATGAAGTTGACTAACTGAATATCTCACCTCTCCCTTCTCTTCTCCAACTCCAATCCCATTGTCTCAACCCAGCTCTGTAGATGCCACCTCGAGTGGCATCTTCTTCCTCCCTACACTCAAAATTGGAAATGAAAAAAATTAGGAACTCAAACAGTAACCTCAGAGGCAAGCTCCACCGACAGAATACAAGGGAGGGAAAAGAGAATCTCAGGCATTAAAAACAAGATAACAGAAATGGATATATCCATGAAAAACTGTTTTATCTAAAAAAAAGTCATCCAGGAAAAATGGGGCACTATGAAAGACCAAATCGAAGAATAATAGGAATAGAAAAAAAGAGAAGAAGCCCGGGTCAAAAGTACAGAAAATATTTTCAACAAAACCATAGGGGAAAAAAAATAGCCCTAACCTTTCTAAAGAAACACACAGAAGACTAAATTGTGTGGAACAGAAAAGAAAGTTTACTTGGCACATAATCATCATCATCAAAACACTACATATACAGAAAAAAGAATATTAAAATATGCAAAGGACAAAAAGACATGTAATATATAAGGCAGACCTAGTAGAATAAAAGTACATTTCTCAATGGAGAATTTAAAAGTCAGAATTTAAAAGGATCTGGAGAGATGTTCTACAAATTACAAAAGACTAGCGAGGTCAGCCCAGATTACTATATCCAGCATAACTTTCAGTTACCATAGATGTAAAACATAAGATATTCCATGAAAGAATCAAAATTAGAGTATTTATCTAAAAATCATGGTGACAGATGGTGATAAAATGAAAACTGCAACCTCATAACATTAATCATACCCAGAAAAACACGAGGAAAACAATAATTCCAGACTAGCAAATCGAAAGAGCAGAAACACACACCCACCACCACCATCACCAGCACCACAACAAAAACAGCAACAACAACAAAATAAGAGAATCAAAAAACAGTGCTCATTGATCCACTCAAAATCAGTGGTCGGGGGTAGTGGTGCACCATTCAATCCCAGCACTCGGGAGGTAGAGGCAGGCGGATCTCTGTGAGCTCAAGGCCATCCTGGTCTAGTTCCAGGACAGTCTCAAAAGCTACAGAGAAATCTGTCTCAAAGAAAAAAAAAATCAGTGGTCTCAATTTCCCATGTAAAAGACAAACATTAACATAATGGATGCAAAAAGGATCCATTCTTCTACTGCATCCACACAATATGACTTAAGTTCAAGGGTGCATATCATTTAAATGTAAAAGGAAATATATATATACATATATATATAAAGCAAATTACTAAAGGAGCAACTGCTGTAGCTTCTTAAATATCAGACAAAATAGACCAAACCAAAAGTAATCAGGAGAGACAAGGAAGGACATTACATACTCATCAAAAGAAAAACCCACCAAAAGGACATTGCAATATTTACAATCTATGCACCAAACATAAAGACAGCAAAGTTCATAAAAGAAAGACAACAACAATTTAAATCACGTATTGACCCTCACACACTAACAACTGTAGTAGGAGACTTTACTCAACTCTCTCCAAACAAAAACTCGAGTAGTGAAATTCTGAATCTAGCTGATGTTATAAAACAAATACACCTAAAAAATTTTACAGACTCTTTCATTCACATGAAAAAAGTCTTCTTTTCAACATCTCATGGAACTTTTTCAAAAATTGACTACTCTCTTGGAAGCAAAGCAAGTCTCAACAGATATGCAAAAATTGAACTACCCCCTTGCATCATATCCAGCTACAACAGATTCAAGCTGGATATCAGTATCAATAGAAGCAACAGAAGCGTCACACACCCTAGAAACCAAAAAATTCACTACTGAGAAAAAAAAATGGGTCAATACAAAAATAAGAAAGACCTTCTAGAATCGAATGAAAATGAATATACAACATACCCAAACATTGGGAACACAAGGAAGGCAGTCCTAAGAGGTAAGCTCATAGCACTAAGTGCCTACATTAAATACAAAACTGAGAGAGCTCTCTTACTACTAAATTAACAACACACCTGAAAATTCTACAAAAAAAAAAAAACCTCCAACAAATCACACCCAAAAGCGATTGAAGGTGAGAAACAATCAAATACCATTAATTTCAATAAAACAGAAAGAAATAATAAGCAATGAAAAGAATAAATGAAAAAAGAGTTGATTGTATAAGAAAACCAGTAAGATTGACAAATTATTATTAATAATTTAACTAAAATGTAGAGAGAGAATATGCAAATTATCAAATTAGAGATGAGAAAGTGGGGCATGACAATAGACACTAAACAAATCCAGAGAATCATGAGATACCTTAAATACCTGTACTCCATGTTATTAGAAAAATTTAAAAGTGGGATAATATTCTCAATAGATACCGCTTATCAAAGTTAGATCAAGACCAGAAGCAATATAGACATATAACCCCTACTTAAAGAGAAACTATAATTAAAATTTACAAACCTGAAAAGGCCAAGGTCCAGGTGGTTTTAGCACAGAGTTCAACTAGATTTTTGAAGAAGAGTTTATTCCAATATTCCTGATTTTTTTCCACAAAATAGAAACAGAAGTAACATTTCTCAACTCATTTTATGAGGCCACAGTTGCCCTGTCTTCTAAACCAGATATCCTCTTGGCTATGGGAAGTAGACAAAATTGCCGGGGAGAAAATTGAGATCTTGGGGGTGGGGTGGGTTGGGGATAAGGGGGGACGGGGAAAGAAAAGTGAGAAGGGGAGGATTGGGGGAACTTGGGGAAACAGGAAGATTGGGATAAAGGAAGGTTGGATAGGGGAGCAGGGAAGCACATATCTTAGTTAAGGGAGCCACCTTAGTGTTGGCAAGAGACTTGAACCTAGAGTGGCTCCCAGGAGCCCAAGGCGATGTCCCCAGTTAGTCCCTTGGGAAGCTGAG
>NW_026067897.1:924228-982039 GCF_014885135.2 Alexandromys fortis | reverse complement strand
GAGCTCACCAAGGCCAGCTGGACTGTGACTCAAAAAGCATGGGATAAAACCGGACTCTCTGATCATGGCGAACAATGAGGGCTGATGAGAAGCCAAGGACAATGGCACGGGGTTTTGATCCTACTTCATGTTCCGGCTTGGTGGGAGCCTAGCCAGTTTGGATGTTCACCTTCCTAGACATGGACGGAGGGGGGAGGATCTTGGACTTACCACAGGGCAGGGAACCCTGACTGCTCTTTGGATTGGAGAGGGAGGGGGAGAGGAGTGGGGGGGACGGGGAGAAGGGTGGGAGGAGGGGGAGGGAAATGGGAGGCTGGGAGGAGGCGGAAACTTTCTTTTTTCCTTTTCTCAATAAAAAAAAATTGCAGCAGTTTAAAAAAAAAAAACCAACAAAGGGTTCCTTGCTAGTGCTCTCTCTCCTTCTGCTCCTGGATGGAGGTGGGTGGTCCTTGGACTTCCCACAGGGCAGAGAAACTTGATTGCTCTTTGGGCTAAAGAGGGAGGGGACTTGATTGGGGGAGGGGGAGGGAAATGGGAGGTGGTGGTGGGGAAGAGTCAGAAATCTTTAATAAATAAATAAATAAAAATTAAAAAAACAACAAAGAAAAAGAATTAACAGACCAATTTCCCTTATGAACATAGAGATAAAATAATTGCAATTAAATAATTGCAAATCTAATACAAAAAATATCAAAAAGAACATTCATCATTCTCAAGTAGGTTTCACTTCAGAGATGCAGGAATGGCTCAATATATGTAAATCCTGAATCTATCATATAAACAAATAGTCAAAAACCACATGATCATCTCATTAGGTGCCAAAAAAAAAAACCCGACTTTGATAAAATCAAACACCCTTTCATGAAAAATATCCTTAAGACATCAGGGACACAGGGACATACTTAACATTCACAAAAGCAACCATCCAGCCTATGAGAATTCAAATTCTATATTCCATGAACATAGCCTTTCATTGTGTAGGAGCAATAAAGTTAAAATTATACAGGAAGATAACCAAAACGAAGGCAAAACAGTATTGGATTTATGTAATCCTATCAAAAACATTTCAGATGAAGTACTCAAGATAGAAGTAAAGTAACAGCAATTCAGATATGTAAAAAGACTAAAGGTTCATTCTGGTTTCAAGGTAGGTAATACTCAGAGAAGAGACTTTATGGTCTAGCTTCTCTTCTATGGGTCCTGTGTCCAAAGTATAATGTCTTCAACAATAGGAACTTGCTTTCAACCTTTGTGTGGTTGTCAAGGGGAACAGCTATTGACTATAATGTTTTGAGAGTCTCTTCTACAATTATAACCAGCAACTTAAAATGAGAATTCTCAACCTGTGGGTTGTGACCCCCTTTGGGGTCAACCAACCCATTCAGAGGGGTCAAATAACAGATACTCCTCTGTTGTTCCTCAGAAAGAAGCAAGCCTCCCAAGGGTATCAACCAAACATAGCCTAAAAAGGCAAAACAACAGTAAGCACAAACACTTATATAAAGGCTTGATGAGGCAAGCCAGTAGGAGAGAAAAGGTTTCAATAGCAGGGAAAGAGTCAGAGCCTCTCTCTCCACTCTCGCTGTTAGGAGTTCCACATTCTGTGCACTGTGGGCTTGAGAGGTGGCACAGTCATTCCTGGTTAGGCTTACAACCAAAATAAGCATGTATTTTCCGTTTCTTTGCTAATCTTTAAGCATATCTACACTAACAAAATAGCAACAACATTCTTTGGCAGAAATAGTATCTTTTAGCTTTGGGTTAAAATGAGTTATTTTCAGATGTTAATCTTAGGAAATGATGGAGAGTAGCCATTATTTTATATTTATTTACAAATACATGCTATCTCGTAAAATGTAGTCTAGGCGAGCGTGCACCAACAACTAAAAAATCAAAGTCTTGGAATCCCTCATAGCAATAGATCTGCCTTTATTTGTCTCCAAATCACAGGCTCTGTTCACTATCAGGTTTGTAATGCACTCACTCCAGGATTTTTGCCAGGAGTAAATTAAATTCCTATCAGACAGACTTTGTAATGGTAACTCATGAGCTGAATTCTAAGCTGGTTGTTCTCAAGATTAACTTCAGAAGAACTATAACCCTAGGAGCATGCAGCTCAGGTTTTAACTCAGACTGCACAGATTTCAGAGCTTTGAAAAATGGGGGTTTTACATTGTATGATCAATAAGGAAAGTTACCAACAAGCCACCTTCTCCCAAGTTCATATTCTGCCACAAACCAATGCAAACTGTCTATAAAAATTCAGACATGCTAATATCTTCTGTTTCTCCACATCCCCTGTTGATTTTGAAAAGTGAAATGGCATACTTAGACTTGAAGTTTTTCATATTCCATCATTTTATTTCTTTTTGTCAAATGTGAGATTATAACTGAGAAGAGAAAAAGGCCACAAATTAGGTGAGTTCCCACTGAGATTGAAAATTTTGGCTGCATGTAAAAAATTGTCAATGATAATTGCAAAGATAGAATAAACTGTGGCCTTAAGGTACTTGAACAGAAGGTCTAATGAACTTCTGTCTCATAAAATGACATAGTTGTGGCCATTACGTTGAAAACAGGGAATGCATATTTTGCCACCACAAAGCCACAAAGTTGTTGGGTTGTGTGAGAATGTGACCTTATGGGCTACATATGTTGTTTTATACTATTATTATAATGAATTCAGCACCAAAACCCACCTATATAAAAAACAGATATGCACAGCTGTAGATCTGTAACTGAGAACATATAGGTGTTTCCCATTACTTACATATCTATCTAACACTAACTTCAATTTAACACCATCCTCACTTACCCTATTGGTGTGATTCTGATATTAGAATCCTAAACTGGAGCCAACACCAGACATACACACTCATAGTAGTTCCACACTCTAGAATGCACGATCTTTCAGTGTTTATTTTTCACATGAAAAAAATTTGTTTTTGAAGGTAGTAACAAATGCAGAAAATTCTTCTATATTTAACAAGATTAAGCACCAGGAAAATTATACTTAATATGCACAGCATGGAAATATGAAATTCCAAGGAACTTGCCACACAGGATTTTATTTCGCTCTATTGTTATCATCAACTAAACAAGAAGAAGACTCAGGCCTGAGTCATTTCTTCTTTGCAGTTTCATCCTGTGTTGAGCAAAATGATTTTAGGGCACATTCTAATTTTTTCATACTTCCCTTTGTCAAATCTAAAATAGTAACTATAGCTAGCTACAAATCCAAGTTAAAAGCAAAATGACATGAACACCAAATATCAGTTGAAATATCTATATTTAAAGTTCTACTTGTTGATGGAGAAATCAATTTATAGCTAAAATACATTAATATACTTGTAAGCATTATGTTTTTTTACTGACAGGTATTTCTTTGCTTCATTGTAACTTGAGTGATTATGTCTACATAACAATTTCTGCAATCATGCCAACATCAGATGGAAAAACAAAAATTAATGTTTATCATTGTAGATTATAAAATTACTAGCAACTCTTAAAAACCAATATTTTATTCACTTAAAATAATGAATGAAATGACAATATCATCTGACCAAGTTTGGAAATCAAGGAGTAACTTCAATGTTTTAATGATATATATGTTTTAATTAATATATATATATATATATTAATCATTATGCAACAGTTTGAGGATCAATATGAAAATTGTTCTTATGGGTAGCCTAATCATTTTGACAGTTGCCTACATCAGCACATCAAAATCCCTTAGCATGGAAAGAAAAACCATTGGACTCTGTATCCATTTTTGGAAGTTGTCTGTTTTGTCATACTTCTTGAGATACTCAGTATTTCAGGAAGATTAAATTGATTATCACAATCAGATAGTGTTCAAATATCTGTCTTTTATTAATATATTATTTTCCCATTTTGTCACAAGCTGTGGATGTATACAGAAAGTGGGAACTAGTATTCAGATGTCAACCCACCCAAGGAATGATTCTCTGATGGAGGAGAATTCCACCAAGGCAAGTACTGTGGGACCACTGACTCTGGAAGCTATTGCTCATGTTTGTAATATCGCTTGTGCAAAAACCAGCTTTGGTGCCTCCTCAACACCTGCACTTTAGTGTATAACTTCATATGAAATGTATATGTAATCTCATCATTGCATCTTAATCTTATGGACACCTATATCCCTCCAAGGTCAGGAAGATGACTTCTCATTAAGCTGTATAGTTTTAATATAAACTATACTAGGATACATTTCATAACTAGATCTATTGTCCCACGAAATATGTAAGACAGTTAAAAGCCTGCTTTGTTAATTTTACTCAGACTAACACTAGAAATAATTTCTCTTTAGTCTAAGACAATCTGCACAAAATTATTTTTTACACAAAAAGTCTTTTTTTTTTTTACCTCAGAGCAAGTTCAAACTAGACTAAAGGCTTTGTAAATGGATCATAAGTTTAAAACTACAGCTACACACAAAGTCAGAGTGGCAGGTGTCTAACCAAGGTTGTTTATACAAAGCAGTTTAAAAAAATTCATGACAATTCTTTGTTTGCCAAGTCTGTCTGGTAAAAGCTCTATGTCTCAAAGCTTGTCTCACCAGCCACTGCATGCTCCCCCCACTGCCCACTGGTCATTGGTCACAGTCTTACTCCAGAAACTTTGAAACTTTGTGTTGCCATGGTAAATGGTTCTGCCCTTATTGCTCACCCAAGGAATGTACTTTTGACCAATGAGATGTAACATTCATAATTCTTTTTTACTGTCTCAAGCCTCCTGTAAAAGAAAAATGTATTTAGGCTAACTAAAAAAAGTTAGGGAGAATTGAAACAGAGACTTGAAACCAATGATTTAGAATTACAGAATTAGATCTAAAGAATTAAAAGGTAGAGAACTATAGGCAAATAGAACAAGAGAATTAGAATTAAAGAAGAATAAAAGAGAATGACCTACAGATACTGTGTGAATATACTATAGAAATCTTTCAGTCCTTGCTTCTGGAAAGTATTCTCTGTGTTCCCCTGAGTAGTGGTTAGGAAATGGGACTTAGAGACCTCTAAACCCTTATCCATGAAATCCTTCTGAATTTTAATACCCGACTTGAGTTAGAGCATAGAATCAGCAGACTAGAAATACATCATTTATAAATAGATGACAGCATAGGATTCTAAAATTTTGTAACATAGGTACATTAACATCAAATACAACATAAATTAATACAAATAAGCTATCAACAAAGCTACATTTTATAAAAAGCCTTAACATCAATAGGACATGTAAGTAAACTCAAGAAAATGAAGAAATTAGACTTGAAAAAATTAGTTTATATTGTTTTATTTGCACTTTATTCTGGACTAGCCAACATTTACTTAAAATAAACTTCTAAAGAAAGCTATATTTTAGAACATATTTCCCTGGAAGATTGAGATACAGGCTCTTGTTTTCTACACCAGGAAAATTTTATAGTTATTGTTATTGTTCTGCACTGAGTATTTGTTTTAAAAGTTATTACTTATTTCCTCATCTAGAAACTAAATTATTAATGACTTAAACTAAGACTAACATATCATAGTATCAACTGAATCTACTGGAATGCCTAGCATATGGTAGGAGCCAAGTTCTGGATGAGTTAGGGGGAAATGTACAAATGACACAGCCCATGGACCTAAGCTGTCATTGCTAGGAAAAACGTCTCTAATGCGGAGCTGAACTTCTTCCAAAGATCTTGTACAACTGCACCAAGGATAAGTTTTATTCTATTTTGTAGATACAGTTCCACTTTACACTGCAAGCCTGCAATATTTCACCAATATTTCCTTCTTCAAAACTCAATTTACTGGACAAAGGTTTAAATGCTTCAAATTTTGATATACTCTGCCTGTCTTTTTCAACTTGATCCTCCATTTCTTTTTATCTTTTTCAGTGAGTGTGTGTATGTTACCATGTGAGTGTTTTGGTGTGAATGTCAGCACTTACAAATATATATGTTATAAAAGGACATCAGATGTCTTTGTCATATTGTCTTAAACAGAATCCTGGACCTTGAGCTCACTATTTGACTAGGCTAAATGGCCAGTAAACTCCTGAAATTTGCCTGTTTCCATCTGTATGATGAGATTACAGGCATTCAATGACATTTTATCATCTTGCCACAGGTTTATTTTATTCTCTTCAAATTTAGGGCAACACTGTAGAGGCGTTATGTGAACAGGTTTTGATTTAGAAAAATCTGTATTCCATTCTTTGCTTGACCATTAAGTAAATTAAAACTCAATCTGAAGTGATCGACAAAATTACCTGAGTTTTAGTTTCATCATGTGCAAATTTTATATAATGATAATTAAAATTATATATGTAGAGACTCGGTAGAAAATCTGGAACAGAGCTAAGTGTTTTGCAAATTGCTATAACAAATAGACTCAATATATAATTCAATTATACAATGCAAGAGAAATCACACATGTTATTCACATGGTTGTTAATTCAAGTTCCACCCAGGTAGGAGGGAACGAATAAAGTCTAGGACTGTAGTACCGTAGATGTCAGAAATTTAGTGATGAAAGCCCGGCTTTCTCTATCATGCATCAAGACACATACCTTACACTGGTGCTTTTCTGACAACTTCAGATAGAATGCTGTTCAAAGATGCTAGTGGTCCCATGAGAAAAAAAAAAAAAGGGTGGCATTCACCCAGAAGCAATTCTGATGATAGTATTAAAGATGACTATTCTGGGTGGTGATTAAAACCTTTGCTGTACATGAGTAATCCCAAGAAGGTCAAGTCAGTGTTTCTAGAACTCCTTTTCACTGTGCTCTGAGCCATCTGAGATGCCTGGTACCATGAGAGAAGGAATATATTCTACCTCAGCAGAAGCTATTCAGGATTTGAGGTGGAAAGAGGCCATATTCTCTATCTAGAAGCAATTCTTTTTCTCTTAGAGAACCACTTTCCTCAAATCCCTGCTACGATATAGTCTCAGGAATTGAAGTAAGTTAGTTTCTGAAACTAAAGAAAGCAGAGCTAATGTTTTGCTGTAACACTCTCTGGCCTCAATTTAAGCTGGGTTATGGGTGAGTTTGACTCTACGCAAAGTTGAAACTACAATCCCATCCTGCAACTGGGTCTGTTTTATAGGGGCGGAGGAACTGGAGTAGTAGTTTGACAGACAGGGATGTAAAATGTTGGTCTGAAGAGCTCCCAAGAATTAATCTAAGTTAACTAGAGCTAAAAATCCTTTTCTTTGTTTTTACCAGATACACTCTGATTTAATGCAATTTTGTCACGGGCATTCACTATAACTCTTCTCGCGTCATTGTTTATATCTCATTCTGTTTCTAAGACTCAGGCTACGAAACTCAGTCCGTATGTAGAATTGTATCAACCTTGTGGCTATTTCAATGTCACATGTTTATTTTGTGTTAAAATGACTACTTTTAGTATGCCCAGTACAAAGATTCAAGTTGGTTCTTAATATGGGACTAGAGAAAGAAAAATGGATTAAATTAAGACTTTATCTCCAGTTTAAACAAAAAGTTACCCAAAAGGTCAAATTTCAGCTTTCTTCTTTATGAGATGGTTTGCATGTGATGCTTTTAAATGTTAGTCCTAGAAACTGTGGCTAAATTAACTGATTATTGTGGAATTTAAAAGGAAAGATAGTTTACAACAAAGATACGAAGTAAAAGCATGATGTCAATTTGTCATGAATAAAACTTAGATTTAAGTATTTGTTAAAAGACCTAATAACCACCCAATGCCTTATAAACTTTGGTGCTGCTGACTTCTTGAAATCCATTAAAATGGTATTCTAAGGTCTATTATAAACATGTTACATCAAAACTTAAAATGTTTTAAGTACAATATGTTGACATAAAAACATTCTTTAGAAACTTATGACTGAAATTTAATTATGCTATAAGACAAAAATTAAAATAAATATGAACTCAGAAGACAGTAACTTTTGAAATGTTGATAACCTTACTCTGTAAGGGAAAAAGCTATCTCTGGCAGGCCACACAGGTTAAGCTTGTTCACCCCTGACAATATGTCAGTGAAAGAGTCAATAATTGTGAGGGACAGGAAGAAATATAGAAGCAATAGAGCCTTGAAGGGGCAAGCAAGTAGAGACGTTTTCTGCCTCCACATTAGTCTCTTAGGGAGTAGCACGCGTTTTAAATATGCAATAATGTATGGCATGGAAAACTATTGAAATGAAGTATGGCATATTGCTGATAAAGGAAAAAATGAAAACGTTTTAATAAAAAGGAGATTGTTCCAAAATGTAAATCTAAAACAAGAAGACAAAACTAGAAATTAAGCAAATCACAGACGTGCTGAGTGAGTCACAAGAAGATTTGAGAGGTAAAACTTAATGATAAAATAAATGTTGTATGATGTTTACTATGACTAAATGTCCTCAAATACTGATAAACGCTACTTCATTAATAAATATATTCCAGAAAAAAAATGTGGCAGTGGGAACTTAGTTGAGCCAAATTAACTTTAAGTTTGACTTTGGATTCTGAACAACAGTTATAAAACAGACGGTTCAAGAGACTTGGCCGAAAGATTATAAGCCCCAAAGCAAGGCTGAGTGATAAATCTAACCCTTAAAATAGTATATGTCCCTGACACATAACCATCTTCTGCTTCAGTGAAATACCAAGCTGAAGAAGGGGATTCTAAAGGAGTGATAACTGAGAAACCAGTGCTTTGGAAAAAAAAAAAAACTGCACCCACTGGAGATGTAAGAAACAGGCATTGCCTGCTTTGTACAAAGGAAAATAAATGGAAGGTGTGACATTTTACATCATGAAGAGGGATCAGTTCATTGACAGTGTGGATAACATATGAGTTTTCATAAGGCTCCCACATAAGGCCCACTTAATGACTGTAGGTAAACACTGAGTGACATGGTATTACAGGCAAAAGTGCTGATTTTCTTTCCAGTAGTGGAGCCACATTCTCTGAGTTTGTTGGTACCCCAAAACCCTTCACTAAGCAACTGATGTTTATGAATTATCCCCCAAATCAAAGGAGGTTTTTTTTTTCTATCTCTAGAAACAAGAATTACTTTATTCTTGTGTAGCAATAAGACACATCATTGGGAATCCTCATCTAACAGTAAGAAGACATTCCTAGATCTATAGATTATCTTTCCAACTAGATTCTGTAACAAATATTTATGATGTTTATAATCTATAGCATTTGCAATGTTGGGAGATGGCATGAAGTCCATCACAATTCTTCAACTTAGTACAAAGCACAGGAACGTTCTAAAAGGACATTGGCGGATTTTACTTATGCTTCTTTTTAAAAAATACATATATTAACTGAAGGTTAACTGAAAGTGAGACTCATGACAGTTTCCATGTGGTTGTCAATCCTGATGAGGTTCAATGTCACTCACTTTCCTGTAAACAATTTCATAACCACCATATTATGAGTGAACCCAATAAACTCATTGAGTCAGCATGCTTGACTTGGGTTGCATCCTTACTTTGTTCTATCATTGCTACTTTATATAAGGCAAACTGACATTTGTTTATATGTCTTTTAGAAAAGTAAATGAAATATATGGCACTTTACCACATATTACATGAGCAATGTATCTTCTCTAGTATGAAGTCATGACTTTTTATGTCTATGGGGACATTTATACTCCTATATTATATATACTAAATCTTTATTTTTAAGCTGGATGTAGACTTTTACATAACTCCTATTTAATTCCACTGTACTTAGTTTTGGATAACTTTTCAACATGTCAAAATAATTTTGAAACTTGATTCCCTAATCACTTCAGCAATGCCTTTCAGTTGGGGTCATTTGCTCATTGGTAAATTATTTCAGATGCCTTCATCAAAATCATGCACACTAGCATTGATTATTAGTGGGTCAATGACTAAGCCCCGTTTCATGTCCCCAGGGCTTCTCAAGATGACAAAGACTCATAAATCACTGCTCTCTGATATTCATTTAATCAGTCACGTTAAAAGTGTGCCCACACTTTTTTGATCACAAAATAATGTGGTACTGAAGTTATGGATGTACCAAAAAATGAAAAACATAATATTAACCCATGAGTTTAAAACTTTTTTCCTTTTGAAAATATGCTAGGTTGGTGGGATGGCAGAACTGATGACCTGAGTTGGAGCTGTGGAATATGCATTGTAGGGGAGAACTGATTCTCACAAAGTTGCCTCCCAAGATTACCAATGGTTGGCTATAGCTTTTTTTATTCTGTGCCTTGGTCTTTCTTTTGTTTTTATTTCTTCATGCTCCTACACATTAGCTTTCTTCAACTTATACTTCCCAAGAAATTCCTCATAGCATATATTCTTCAATTTAGTACTGAATTTGTCCATTTCTGTGATAATTTGTTTCTGCTCTTCTCTGTCAAAATTAGAGAACCAATATGGGTTTATTGCTAAGTTACATTTTATCTGTCAATAGCTGAAAAAAATCAAGTCATGGCAAAGATAGTTTTATGATAATTATGAAAATATATTTGTCCTCTTACCTTTCAGCTTATTATGAACTGTACATTTACTGATATTAGATTCAATGAAAAATATAGTTATTAAATACAGCTAATTTTCATTCATCAAGATCAGCTCATTTTGTACATTCAGATATGCTCTAGGAAATACCAGTGGTTAATATTTAGAGTCAACTTAATGGATTTAAAGTCATCATTAAAACAAATCACTGCATATTGTGAGGGATTGGTTAGAATATATTAATTAATGTTGAATGACAGCCCTGAAATATGGACAGTGTCATTTTATGGACAGGGGTCCTAAGCTAAATAATAATGGGAAGGTTAACACAAAATAAGCTTTCTGAAGTCTATACTTCCTTATTGCGGAGACAGTGTGACCAACCAGGCGTGTTCTGACAAGGAGTATACTAAGTTTATAAAATATGTATAAGACAGAAAATTAATCCCCTTATCAATGTCCAGAAAACAATGCAGTACTACTTAAATCTCAGTTTTCAAAGAGTCAGAGTCACTTCTTCCTTTGACACTTACTTATAACCATAAGATAAGAAAATTGTATTGTTTTAAATTCTGGGTTAGTGATAAGGAACTGATATGAGCATTAAAGATAGAGCCAGAAATAAAGTAAGACCTTGACATTGACTATTGATTATCAGATGGACAATGTTTGCAAGGTACATTTTATTTAAAATGGTTGAAAAAGAAGATGCATATTATGGGGATTCCCCTTTGTCTTCACAGTCAGTTGGTTATCAGTCTAACAGGACAAAGGAACAGAAGGGATGACAGAGCAGAAATCTTCATATGGTACAGGAATATGATAGAGATAGCCCTCTGGGAAAGGCTTCAGTGAATCTGCTCAACTGTATTTCAGAGTATAGGAAATGTATAAGGGATCCTGGGAGCAAACTCTAATTTGCACCATGAAGCACAGTTCTATCACAAGGCTTCATATGTAGCAGCATGATCCTACAGCCAAGCTCCTAATATACGTCTTAGTTTGCATATGTTCAGTAGAGAAGGCATCTAGCAGGGATCTGTGCTAAGGGTCATACTAAAGTTAAATTGGGAATCTGGCTCAGAGACAACTTTCAGATAAGGTCAGTACTGCAGGCCCAGGGACATTCTCTAAATAAGGGCAGGTAGAGAGTAGAAAGATTTGCTGGGAGGGAGGGATTCCCATGTTCTTGAGTTTCATATTTTGGGATCTGGGTTATCTTACTCAGGATAGTTTTTTTTTCTAATTCCATCCATTTGAATGCAAAATTCAAGATGTCATTGTTTTTTTACCGCTTAGTAGTACTCTAATGTGTATTTGTGCCACACTTTATCCATTCTTCTGTTGAGGAGCATCTAGGTTGTTTCCAGGTTCTGGCTATTACAAATAATGCTGCTATGAATATAGTTGAACAAATGCTTTTGTAGTATGACTGGGCATCTCTTGGGTATATTCCCGAGAGGGGTATTGCTGGATCCTGAGATAGGTGGACTCCCATTTTCTGAGAAACCACCACACTGATTTCCAAAGTGGTTGCACAAGTTTGCATTCCCACCAGCAATGGATGAGTGTTCCCCTTATTCCACATTCTCTTCAGCATAAGTTATGATTGGTGTTTTTGATTTTAGCCAGTCTGACCTGTGTAAGATGATATCTCAAAGTTGTTTTGATTTGCACTTCCCTGATAAATAAGGAAGTTGAACATGACCTTAAGTATCTTTTGACCATTTGAAATCCATCTTGTTTAATTTCTGTTTAATTTCATCAGTATGTGGTTCACTTTTCTATGATGTTTCTATTATTTTAAACATGGGACATTGTTAGCTTCTTTTCTCTAAATATGCTCTAACAAATTACCTCTTCCCTTTACAGACATGTCTGTGCCTACATCCCAAGAGTCCAGTTTGTCGCTTATCTTTCCTCACCATCCATCTGATATTTAGTCTGGGATTACCTTGAGACTTGCTGGTACCAAAAACTGTGGTAGAAATGAGTTCTACATGAAGGCCTTAAGAATATTGGAGTTGAGTTTTCTGCTTGCTAGCATAAAAAATCTGTGAGAAGCCAGAAGGGCTTGGAGAGTTTTCTGGAGGATACTACAGGTCTCTTGTTGCTAGTTTATACTGTGCTATCTGCTCAAAGCTACTGCTAATCACCAGATTTCTAAGTAAATTATCTTCTCCTACCATGGCAGTTGATTAACCAACTGACCACAGAACCAGCTCATGTGGACGAATTTTCCAGGTAAGTATAGGCACCTCACAGTATCAGAAACAATGTAATCTGTTAAGTTGTTCAGCAGTGGAAATGTATCACATGCAAAAAAGATGACTGAAACTATTGATCATTTTCCTCCATCACAAAAGCCATTATATTTTCAATAATGAATGACTTAGAGCACTTGAAAGGCTTTTGCGATAAAACATGATTCTATAGGAATACTATCAAGCTGTCTTATTATACTATCAAGCCTCTTACTATGTAATATTTGAAAGAATCATTTCCATTCAAAGTGAATTAAAAGTTGTGTTGTTCCATGTCACAGGGTATCTGCTACCTGACTGGGGAAACTATTCTGGTTTTCGTTGTTGTTTTTTATTTCTTTACTTTCAGACAGAATAACTGAATTTCAGGTGATTGCAGGGAAGTTCAGAATAGAGGCTACATTTCTCAGTTGACTGGGATTCTGTCCTGTCTGCTAAAGGAGATAGGAGCAGAGCTTACACTGTGATCTTTTATGGACTTTTTGCCCTGTTTCCTGCCTTTGAATGAAAATGTGTGTGTGTGTGTGTGTGTGTGTCTATTAGGCTTGAATAACAAATACATGTAAACAGAAATTAGCCAGTGCTTTACACTCTGAGACACCAGTAATAATATTTTGGATTGTATACTAGGAAATTTCACATGATAAACAAAATATTTCTGAATAATTAATAAGAATTTAATTAGAATCCCATAGAAATCTAGTATTTGGAGTTCCTATTAAGCCTTTTTTTATTATAGTACGCCTACTAGTTCATGTAGAAACTTTTGTCGGTAATCTAGCACTTTATTTTATTCTTTTGAACTGGGCTGTTAAAGTACACTTAACAGTAAATCTTTAAAGACAGCTCCCACAAGTGAAAGCAACACCCATTAACAGGCTGTTTCTGTAGTGAGAATGCGATGGAGTAACAATGGTTCAAAATTGAGAAGGCAGCCCTGATACATGAGAGGGTGTGGGGGACATCGTTTTCAATGCTAAGGTAACATCTTAGTACATAATTAAAGCAGCATGCTAGTAGTGCCTGGTTGTGTTAACTCTCAAGCAAAACATGACTGAAGTACAAGAGAGCCCAGGAACTTAATAGTCACACTGTTTCAGGATAGCATGATGTGAAAAATCAGAAGAACTGGTTTGATACAGATTATCTGTCTACACCCTAATAATATAGGCACAACCCCTTCACCTACATTTCTACTAGAAAACACCATTTAAAGTTATAGCTTTCACTTACATTCTGTTTGCTAATTAGAGCCATCTGCTGTGAAGTTTTGTCTGAATGATGGCAGAAAAATACACTTTATTTACCTGATTAATATGGTTTCCTAGTGGTAGATTTTTCTACATAGAAAAGCTATATAAAGTTTACATCATATTTTATAATACAAATAGCAACAGATCCTTTTATAGAAATGTTCTTTTTTTCTATATCATAGAAAAATATTTATTTCTCATATCGTGACATTATTTTTCATAATTTATCATTATTATGTTAGTATATAAAAGAGTAAATTCAAGTAAAGTCTCTGTTCATGCTACTCAACAGAACCTGACTGAAAGAGTTGATAGCAGAAACACCAAATTTGTATAATATACTAACCAAGCCCATAAAGAGCACACTCTCTGTATTTTTTCAGAAAATATCAAGCAATGATTTTTCATATAAAAGAAGGATGCCTCCATGTAAGATATATTAACATTATTTCATAAGACACAAGCATATGTGTTTAATATAACTTTTCTATTTAATGTAGTGACAAATAAAAGGTATTTTTAACATATGTAAAATTATTTTCAACCCACCAGAAATACCATATTAATTGCTAGTAAAAAAGAAATTTCCCACCTTCATTCTGCTCACAGAAATTTCTGAGTTATTCAGTTAGCTTGGCCGTTTTCTAGTTATATTTTTGAAACTAAATGATATCTTGATGGAAATCCTCAAAAGAAACCATATATGGAAATATGCCTGTGGACATATTTATCCTAAATTGGAATTGTCTCATACAAATGTGAAGTAAAAAGTGTATGGCTGAGTAATGACCTTATATGGCTACTTTAGATAGTGTCTGTTGAGAGAGGCTTTCCAGGTACATTGAAAATCCAATTTTGGATGTGTTTTATGGTATATTCTTAGAAGAAAGTTTCTTGCTTCCAAATTCCCAAATAGATTATAACTGTTGAATTACTTCAAGAATAGCCATTTAGTAAGAAAGTCATCAGAGGGTGTTCTTTCAGTCTCATTTTTAATATTTTTTTATTTTAATCTTTTTAAAAATAAATCAAACACTCTTTTATACGAAGAATATTTTGCATAATGAAGATGGTCCAGGGAATGTTTGCCTTATGTAGAAGACAGACATATAAGTTTACAATTCCACTATGAACTTGGTTCTATACTTCTAAGTTGTTTTCATGAGATTCTAAATTCTCTATTGCTTGTTAAGGAATAGGGCCTGCCAGCTATAAAATAAGGTAGATCCTCAGACCTTCTCTCTCTCTCTCTCTCTCTCTCTCTCTCTCTCTCTCTCTCTCTCTCTCCTCTCTCTCTCCTCCCGTAGACTCAATCCCCGCAGTCATGCAGTCATGTCCCTAGTGTGGCAACAGCTCACCAGTTCCAGTTTCCCCTTGCCCTTTGTACACATCTCCTGAGGATTCCACAAACCATCCCCTCCTAACCACTCACACCTGATTCAATCTCTGTATCCCAGACTCCAATACCAGCAGGCATTTCCTGTGAACACACCATCACACTAGTAAACAGGCAACACACAGTTATCACATTCTCCAAACATCCAGAGAGAAAACAGGAAACCAAGGAACAAAACACCTATCCAAAAAATCAGCATGTAAACTTATAATCATTCCAAACCCAAACCCAGACTCCAACATAAGAGCACACTCATTTTATCCATTAAATCACAGGCAAACAGAATGGATGAAAAAACTTGATCCATCCTTCTGCTCCATCCAAGAAACATATCTCAACATCATGGATATACATTATTACTTCAGGACAATGGATTGGGAAAAGATATACAAAGCAAATGGACCTAAGAAGCAAACTGGTGTACCCACTTGAGTATCTAACAAAACAGACTTCAAACCTGTACAGAAGACAGATGGGCATCAAAGTTTGAAGAAAAAAAAAGCACTGTCACAGCTGAATCGCATATTTACCCTCACATTGATAGTGGGAGACTCCAACACTCCACTCTTCCCAATGGACAGGTCATTCTGACAAAGACTAAACAGAGAAATACTTGAGCTTATAGATGTTATAAACCCTTTTCTCAGCACCTCATGAAACTTTCTTTAAAATTGAACACATACTGAGACAAAAAGCAAGGCTCAACAGATGTAAAGAAATTTGGCTAACTCCCTGCATACTATCAGACTAACACAAATTAAAATTGGACATCAGCAACAACAACAACAACAAAAACCCGAAAGCTTACAAACTTATGGAAATCAAACAACACTCTAGCTAATGAAAAATGAGTCAAGATATAAAAAAAGAAATGCAGGACTTTCCAGGTTTAAATGATAATGAGTATATAGCATACCCAAGTTTATGGGACACAAAGAAATCAGTACTAAGAGAAAACATTATAGCAGTAAGTGCCTACATAAATTAATTGGAAAAATTTCAGATGAACAATTTAAAAATACGCCTGCAAGCTCTAGAACAAAAAGAAGTAAGCAAAACCAAAGAGGAATAGTTGGCAAGAAATAATCAAATTGAGGGCTGAAATCAACTAAATGGAAACAGAGAACAATACAAAGAATCAATGTAACAAAGAATTGGGGAAATCAACACAGTAGGAAATTCTAGTCAAAATAAACTAAAAGAAGAAGAGAAAACAAACAAATTAACAAAATCAGAAATGAAACATGGCCACAACAACAGATACCAAGGAAATTCAGAGAATCATATGGATGTACTTTAAAAATCTGATCCCCAACAAATTGGAAAATCTAAAAGAAGTGGATAATTTTTCTAGATGGGTACTAATTACAAAAATTAAATCAAGATCACATAAACTATTTAAATATACCTATAATTGCTAGTGAAATAGAGACAGTTATTAAAATCTTCCAACTTAAAAAAAAAGAAAGAACCCAAGGGGCCACACAGTTTTAGCACACATTTCTCTACCATACTTTCAAAGAAAAGCCAATGCATTTTAAATTATTCCACAAACTAGAAACAGAAGGAATATTGCCCAATTTATCTTATGATGCCACAGTTACCTTGGTCAAATCACACAAAGATTCAAAAAGCAAGAAAATTAGAGTACAATTTCCATCATGAACATAGATATGAAAATACAGAACAAAATACTTGCCAATCAAATTCAAGAACACATCAAGATCATCCACCATGATCAAGTGGGATTCATCCCAGAGAAGCAGGTATGGTTCAATATATGAAAATTAGTAAATGTAATCTACCATATAAACAAACTAAAAGAGGAAAACCTACATGATCATCTCATTAGATGTAGTAAAATCTTTGAAAAATTCAACACTCCTTTATAAAAAAAATCCTGGAGAGATTAGATATACAGGAACATGCTTAAGCATGATAAAAGCAATTTACACCAAGTTCTGGCTCACCTGCACTCACACCACCAAGGCCAGCTCTGCTGTTTTGTCCAAGTGTGGTGAAGGGTCTGCTCTCCCAATTGGTGCACATAGTGAAGGACAAGAACAGCTCTTCTCATGTCCCTAAAGTTATCTCTCCCGCCTGCTGCAGGTGTCAAGGGGTGGGGGCATATTTTCCTTACCCTTGCCACCACATAGAATATAAAATATAAAGGAAGAAATAGGGGCAGTTCTACTTCTCTGCCGCCCATATGACCAGCTTACCTCTGACCCCATGAATAAGGTCTGACCTAGGCCAAGTGGGGCCATAGTGTCACCCTGAGCTGGGCTGCTGCCAAGGGTTATGTCTGGGTTCACAGCACTGATGAAGCCTAGGTCTGTTGATGTCCATGACTCCTGCTACTATCAGTAGCAGTGAGGCTAGGGCTACACAAAATTAGCCTGCCCCTCATTGATTCAAACCGTGGCAGTGAGAACCATGTACCTTCCATGGGCAGCATAGTTGAGCTGTTCTTGTCCAGGCCCAGACAGCACCATGGTTGTAGGCAGCAATCAGGTCCTCCGCCTGCGTCTATTTCTCAGTGCCCTCACCTCTTCAGATCTGCCTCTGTCTCTCCCCTTTACCACCCCATACTCACTCACCATAAAAATACCCTACTGTGTGGCATCAGATTTACATATTATTGCCATTTCCTGGAAATCCCCAAATACATTTTCTATTCACATTTTGTCATTTCTTTGCATCAGTGAGCTTTATAAACTTTAAACTTAGATGACAGATTTTGTAGCAAGTAGGTTCATTCTTTTCCTAAAGTTGGCTTCGTTTATCTGGACAGATGGCCCTGTTTTTGGAACACATTGTACATACATGTTATGTACCAGAATTCAAGAATATAATGCTTTCCTTTTATGAATCAGTGTTGCTGAGAAAATATTACTTTGTTCAGAAAAAGCCATACTTTACAGTGGGTGTCACTAATTTCTCTTTGACTAAATTAAACCTGGAGATAACTGTGATGGCTATTTTAATGAGGCTCACCATCATCTAAATTTGACTTGAAGTTTCACTTCATGTTTTTCTGAGTAGGAAATCACAGTCTTTGTGTCTTCATTCATGCTATGACTGAATGTAGACGAAAGGACTTTAGTCAAGATTTTCCTAGATTCATCCTTGGTTATCATTAATATTTCAGTGTTATTTTTGAGGACATGAACTAAAAGGCTTTAAGTAATGTACACAAAGTTACTCAGTGTGATGGTTGACACGCCAATTACATTCTTCAACTAATTGTCCTATAGTGTGAGTCTCCTCATTTCATTAATAAATTTTAATCTATTTTTTTATTTCCAACCACTAAGCTTTGAGATTCAACTGTACAATGGATAATTCATATTCTCTGAAAATGCCCAGAGCTCTTTTACTTTTGTTTCTAGCTCATGTTTTATCCTCCACATGGAATGTCTCTTTTCATCATCTATGCCTGTGAAAACGATAAAGTTTTCTCATGGCTCAGAACTACTTCCCATAAATATTCCATAGTTCCCTCAGGTAGAATTATTTATCAACTCATTTAAGATGACAAAATTGTATTCCTTCATTAAGAAATTTAAAAAATCCTCTGTTCTATATGTTCGTTGCTTGTTCTATATGTTTGTCTATTCCCTTCCCTCTGATACTTGTTTTATTTAATAAAAAGTTGCATTGTGTTTATATAATAAATGTATTAGATATGTTTTATTTACATATACATGCACATGCGTGTCTTTTGTTTAGCTGTTTAGTTACTTACATTTAGTAAATACTTTTCAATTAACTTTCTAGTTGATAGTATATTTTATGCATTACCTTTTTGTGTCTTTATAAATATTGGAAATGATAAATGGCTGGTTAATCTAGAAAAACTGTGACTACTATAGTGATGATGCATGATGCTAATTCTCTAAAAAATTATCTTAAAAGTCCAGCATATAGACCTGAAGATGGCTCAGAAATTAAAGGTCTTTTCTACTCTTCCAGAGGACCTGAATTTGGTTCTCAGCACTTACATCAAATGACTCACAGCCTCCCATGACTCCAGTTTCAAAAAAACAAATATCCTCATCTGATTTTCATGGGCACCCACACACACATATGGAAAATACACACATATGCATAAGTAAGAAAATAAATGTTTTAAAAGCATGAAACATACATTATAATTTTTTTATTGTTACTCACCATAAATACTCTGATCTTTAGATAGACTCCTAGACTCTGAACTGTCTCATTTGACATCAATTATAAATGTGGAATCAAAGACAAGCACAGAGGAAGAGCTTCTTAAATGTAATAAAGACACATCATATACCTTTAGCTTTTTATATTGTTTTTGCTAAATAAGAAAATTACTAATTCTTATCACCCTAGCTGTTGATCATTTTAGTCCTTCATTTAGTAATGTGGCCACAATGAAAATTTCCAAATATAGAATTAATTTTTAATATGACTACTAATGCTGGTTTGGTATTTTAAGAATTAAAATGCCAATATCAGTTGTTAAAACATAAGGGACACTTTTTTAAGTCCCCTTAGTCCTACTTTATAGATTTAGGGATGTGGATAATTTTTTTATTTACATGTTTTGTATTTGTATTTGTTTTCCTTGTTTTATACCTTAAATGTTATTTTGTTATTAATACAGAAATTCAATGAGCTTTTATATCTGTGTGAATAACACACCCAAATTACAAATCAGTCTTAGGGGGATGAAATATGCACACATATCATTGACAACATGTGCCAGTTTTACATGGCTCAAGCACAGGGTGTCTTCTGGATATTATGTCAACTGAAGAAAATATAAAGTACTTAGGAACATCAATGTGTTCCTAATTGACATTGAAGGCAAATATAGAGATATATGTTAAATGATAACAAAGAGGCTAGACCTTACCCTACTTTTTCATCCATCCTTCAGCTCCTAAAGTAAACGTGAGTATGTGAAAGAGTATAAATCATGAAGTTGCAAGGTGAGGTAGGCTTTCTCTTATTCATTTGTATTTCTTTCTTGTCTGGGAAAATCTTTCCTTTGAAGTAATTAGAAGTTTGCTATTTTTTGCCAAGTACCTGAAACACACAGGGAAATGAGGGTCAGCTTCAAATACCCCTTATAAAGTATATAGGCATTTGAATTCTGATTTTGTTTAGAGAAAAGTAAATGATTGAAATGATAACAAAAATTAAGCCTTCAATTTAGTGATATGATTTCTGAGAATGCATTTTTCCGAACAAACATAGATTCCCACTTCAACTTAAGAAAGTAAGAAAAAAATTAAAAAGGAAAGAAATTAGAAAGAGAGAGAGAGAGAGAGAGAGAGAGAGAGAGAGAGAGAGAGAGAGAGAGAGAGAGANAAGAAAGAAAGAAAGAAAGAAAGAAAGAAAGAAAGAAAGAAAGAAAGAAAGAAAGAAAGAAAGAACTGGGTAAATAAACTGAATCGGGTATGGTGCATAGGAAGATGGTAATTACATTCTAAGAATTTTACTTTTCTTTCTACGTGAAAGATATAATGGTTGCTTTATAACAGCATGAGAAACTGTAGGGGACCTCTTTCTCTCTCGGTCAGTTGACCATCATTCTGGGAGGTAAAAGAGACAGAAGAGGCAACAGAAAACTGTATGTGGCCCATGAACCCCCTGGGAGGCAGATTTAGGCGAATCAGCTCAATTTTATTCCAGAGGATAGAGAATATATAGGACTGGGAAGCCTGGGGACAAACCCTTATTTGATTAAATGGCACTCTCCTGTCACCAGGCTTTGTATGTCGCAGTAGGGTCCTAAAACAGAGCTCCTAGCACAAGTCTCATTAGCAGGAATCTGTGCCTAGGGTCAAGCTAAATATGAATCAGACATCTGGTTTAAAGTTAGCTTTTAGATAAGGTCAGTCCTCCAGGCCCAGGGACTGTCTCCAGATAAGGTCAGGTAGAGGCAAGAAACTCTGCTGGAAGGAGAGCTCCACGTTTTTGAGCTATTAAGATAAGCTCCTAAACCCTGGAGAGGCTGTGACCTCTACCAGCCAGCACAAATCTCCCACCAAGAGACCTACTCTAATCTACCAACTAAAGCACAAGCCAGAAGATCTGATTCTTCTCCTATAATGTAAACTAGAGCCAGTTATACAGAGAAAAGCAATAGTGTGCCAGACATCTGTGTATAAAGCTCAGGTAACAGCCTTTTTCATTATTTTTGCTTTACATGAATTTACCAGTGAAACAATACACAGAACAAATATTTTTAAATCAGTGCTTCATATGTAAGGAATGATTGTTTTCCAAACCAACCTTCTGAGTTACACATTGACTAAATTACACCTGTATACTTTCCCAAACAATAATTAGAGTGGTTCTATTTCTGAAGGATTTTTTAAATTTTCTTTGCAAAATTTCATATTAAGGCTAAGAGTTTCTTTTCATGTGTGTGTGTGTGTGTTGTGTGTGTGTGTGTGTGTGTATGTTCCATCTTTCCCTCTCTACCTTTTCTTTCTTCTCATTCCTCTCTCTAATTATTAAAAGCTTTTAGCTCACTTGTGGATGGGATTGTTAGAATATCATGATGTACTAGCCTATATTCTGTTTAAATACATACGCACACATATTTATTCAAGTATGTCTCAGCTGGAGTTGATCTCAGCCGCATCAAGATGTCTGAGAAGCCTAAGAGCTTACCCTTATTGCAAGACATCAAGTAGCCTCTTACCGTTTAGGAGATGATGAAAGACACAAAAATCTGGAAATAGTAACAAAGACTTTTTCCCCTGAGCAGAGAAGCAACCAGGTTTCATACTAACTTTGTTACCAAGGTCCCAGAGCAATAACATGAATGAGGATCAGAAGGACATTTTCACAACTGAGTAAGCATGAATTTGGTTGTAATTTGCTTAACCTTTTCTGTAGAGAGAAACACGTATTTATTATTCTTGATGACTATAAAACTTATTCCTTCCTTAGAGGCCCATGCCATGTTTTACAGTCGTAATTCTCCATACGGGTATCCTTGAAAAGACAATCCAAAACCAAAGGTCACATGATGTTCATAAATGAGAGGGAGGATACTGGCAAAAATTTTCCCAATGAATAGCCACAATCATGATCCTTATTTATCAAGGACAATGCATATTTATTTTAGTTACTCTTCTGCTGTTGTTATGAAACAATATGAGCAAAGACAACCTAAGAATGCTAGAGGTTTGGTGTTTGCTTTTGTTTTGTTTATGTTTTCGTTTTTTGGCATACAACTCCAGAGAGATGATATCATGGTAAGGACACACACTACCAAGGTACAAGCATGAAAGAAGGAGCAAGAAGCATAGTGTACAAACTCAAAGTGAGGCAAGACTATAAAACTCTCAAAGCCCACCCCTAGAGACAGACTTTCCTCAGCAAGGCAACCCATCTAATCCTTCCCTGACAGCACCATGTAACTGAGGACCTCAGGCTATGGGGGTGAGTATTTGTGTTAAATTACCAAACTATTGATAAATTGTTGTAGTGTGTTGGTAGAGGCAAGAACTGAAGCCATTAGTCATATTATTGCATGTTAGTTGTCTATCTTAAGCAAAATTACTTGGTACAAAATGAAACAATTAATCTTCACTGTAAACTTAATTTGACTTACGATCACCATATATGGTGTTTTTAACAAGAATGGTCCCCATATATAGGCCCATACATCTGAATACTTCATCCCCACTTGGTGAGGCTGTTGGGGCAGAATAGAAAGTGTAGCCTTAGAGGAGGTAAGTCCCTGGATGTGAGCATTGAGATTTCAAAAATCCATACCATTCCCAGTATCTCTTCTCTGTCTCGTGCTTTGGATCAGATGTAAACTCTCAGCTTCTGCTCTCTGCCTGCTTGCTGCCATGCTTCAAGCCACAAGTGAGAAGAACTCAAACTCTGAAACAGCAATCTTCCACAAACACTTCGATAAGTTGCCTTGGTCATGCTATTTTGTCACGGTAATACAAACTTAACTTAAACAATAGGGATATACACCTCGGAGTGTGTCTATGGGTGTGTTTTCAGAAATATTTAATTGAAGAAGAAGAATGGCCCAGAATACAGGTAGCTTCATCACATGAGATAAGACAGCAGTTTGAATACAAAGATGCCTACTGCTTGCCAAGATTTGTCTTTCTCTGCCTTCTGTCAGTGGATGCAATGTGACCTGCTTCCGCAAGCTGCTGCTCCGATTACCTTTCTTTGCTGTGATCAGCTAAATCCATCAAACTCTCAGCTGAACGTATTTTTCAAGCATTATTTGAAGCAATGAAAAGTAGCTAATACAAATAATCAATCAAAATTTAGAAAACCAACATGGATAAATGCCTAGATCTGGTGAGTCATGAAGAAACAGGCCATACTCAGTATGCTGCTAGTATTAGTAAATTTAGCAAATTATTGAAGTATGTAAATTTATTATGCACATCAAGCCAAAACCCGATATGACAAATGCTTCAAATATTTCCTATAATGCAAACACATGTAGGAATACTTATTATCAGTGTTTTTATAATATAAGGGTATGAAAACTACCTATCTCTCATGCAGAAAACAAAAATCATAGAAAGAAATTACACTTCACTCTTGAGTTAATAATTGTTTAAAATATTATGGAACAAAAATGATCATTGCAAAATATTTAAACTTTGTTGCCAAAGACTATAAAACAGTCAGAGTCATAAAACAATGTTTTCTGTTGTTTTTAAAGGAAACAATTTGTGGCTGATGGATCAGTGCTCGTGAGCATTTCTTGCTCTTACAGAGGACTGTGGTTTAGTTCCCAGCACCCACATGAGATTCTTCACAACCTCTTTAACACCATTTCACAAGGATCCAACATCCTCTTCTGTTTCTGTGTGCAACTTTATACCCGATGTACATGCATAAACTCAAACACATGCACATACATATACAATTTTTAAAAACCTAGGGTAGAATGTAACTTAAAAATAAAAGTTGTTTGTTATATATTTGTTTTAGAACTTTCTGCTTTGCCAGGATTATGCTGTTATTTTTAATATTTTTTAATTAATTTATTTATTTATTAAAGATTTCTGTCTCTTCCCCACTGCCGCCTCCCATTTCCCTCACCCTTTGTTATTTTTAATATTGACAGCTGTTTATGCTTACTGTTGGGAATTTAAACAAATGAAGAGAAATAGAGTTCATTTGTAAAATGACTATTATTCAATGCATACAAAGTATTAGTAAATACTCTTTAGCTAATGCAATTGATTGTTAAAAATAATTGAAATAAAATATAGCTATTAACAAAACATTAACTTTATTGTTCTTGATTTGTACTGCTGAGAATTGAAATCAGGACAGAGGCTATAGAAACAGTGTTCTTGCTTTGATGTGTTCATGTTTGAGCAACATGGCCAGTCGGCCCTAATAATAGCCTAACATTAGAACACATTGTCAAATGCCTTGGAAAATGATATTATATCTGTTTTACTGTTTAAACATTGCATAAAACTCAGCAGGTAACATTTCACTATACATATTAGACAAAGAACATAAATCTGTTAGTTTAGTCACTCAATTTGAGGATTTAAAAATAAAATGCATGTCTCAAACAATAATTTCACCCAAAAAATACATCTTTGACTCATAAGTCATTGTTTTACATGGTAGACAATGGGAATTTTCTTTGGTCCCTGGAGGTACATTGCATGAAATCCATGATGTTTTCAGCCCTAGGAAGTTTCTTTTTGAAGATAAAACCCAACTGCATTTTCAACGATGTGAAATGATTCCAGGGTGAGAATACTTACCTCGTGAAAACCCTAACAAGATACAATCGATTATCTCTTTACCTTGTAAGCTAATGAAAAACTCTCTCATGATATCCTAACTCCTCTAAAAAATGTTATATCAGTTATGAAATTATTCATACTAATAATATTTTATGTGTTTGTGTGTACATTATTAAAAGAATCATAGTTATTGCTTCTTGATTGATGTGGGATTCTCCTCTGTATGCTGTGAATACCATTAGTGTTAATAAAAAACAGGCTTGGCCTGACAGGGTAGAGTAGAACTAGGTGGGAAAAACTAAAGTGAATGCTAAGTGAAAGAAGGGCAGAGTTCGGAGAAGCCATGGAGTCACTCCCAGAATCAGACACACTGAAACTTTGCTGGTTGGCCACGACCATGTGGTGATGCACAGATTAATGGAGGTGGGTTAAATTAAGATATAAGAGTTAGCCAATAAGAAGTTAGAGGTAATAGGCCAAGCAGTGATTTAATTAATACACTTGCTGTGTGGTTATTTTGGGAGTCTGGGCGGCAGGGTAATGAACAAGAGGCCTCCTACAACACTTGATGACAACAATCTACTGCTCTCTTGGATAGATTTTAAAAAAAAGTTTTACTGAGTGAAGTTCAAGATGAGACATAATAAAATGGGAGAATTCAGTACTCAATAAAATAACAGTTATTTGCCACCTGAATGAACAATTTGGACAACAAATGGGTCTTTAAAATAAAGGAATGACACTTAATTTTTATAGGAATAATACACTACCATGACAGTTATATTTTTATCTACTTTATAAAAACAAATCCATTTTCTCTTCCTCTCTTCAGAAATTCAATAAGCAGGAGCACTATTCTGACAACAGTTAATTGAATGAATGCTTGAAATTATTAAACTATTGGAAAGGAAGGCAATGAAAATATGAACAGAACACAGAAGTAAGGGTTGCTATTGATAATATGGAGTTGACCTAAAAAGGGGGTGGTAGCTGATTATTTTATTCCATTAACATGGGAACTTGCAAGAAGCATTGATCACCTTGACCATAAAACAAACAAAGAATGTTTGTAAGTTTTCTTGAAGTTGTGCAGTTATCAAAAAAAAAAAAAAAGAAATAATTCTGGCTGAATACTTTCCTCTGTGTAGCAAATGCTGTAGTGAAGATATGCCACGAACAGATGGTGCAGAGGATGTGAAACGGCTTGAGGAAGAGAAGATAATATCACCGAACCAGAATAAATTTGTTCTTGAGCCTGAGGATGGAACAGCTCAGAGAAATAGATAAAAAGTCAACATTTTGAGGTGGAAATCATGGCGGTAACTGCTTCCTACACAGATAAGGGGACTCAGAATAACACAAGATAGAAGATGCAGTTGAGTTGTAAGGTGTGTCAGAAAAAGCAATCTTTAACATACTGAATAACAGGACAAGGGCAGTCCCAAGGAACCCTCAGTACAAACAGGCAAAGTTGAAATAAAAGCACATCTATGAGTTCCACCAAGCATACCAGACTCTGCAAGCAAGGCATGCCTAGCATATGGCATGTGGGCAAGAGACTCTTTTATATGTGTAGAAGCTATATGCAAAGTGGGGAGAAATGTGGAACTGAAATGTGATAATTGTCCTTTTGTGCTTGTTCTTTTGGGAATGCCTGTGTGTACTGAGGACTGATGTGGGTGAGAAATAGAGTAAAGGGAGAGGCAGCGAGCCTGGTTCAAATTTAACCAGCTGTGCTGACTCCAAAAAAGTCCTCATCTGCGTTCATTAATGTCCCCTTTACTGAAGATAAGGCTAACAAAAGTCAAATAATTGTCATGGGACAAATGCTTAAATAATCCACCAAGAGACTTTTAGGTACAATGAGTAGGAGGTATATATTTTTGAATAATTTAGCATACAATTGAATTCCAGTGTACCAAGTGGAGATCTGTGACTTGTGCAGGATGAATAGAATTAATAAAACTTAATTCACTTTATTTTAAACTAAAAAATAAATAATTAATAATCAAATAATGAGAAATATATTTTTTTAAAAAAACCTATATGGTTATCCTTGCTTTAGTTAAACACTTATTTTCTTTATGAAATTTTATTTTCTATCATGATCCTATTAATACCCAGGCATAATTAAAAGATGCCTTTGATGAATATCAATATGGCTTATGTAACTCTTCAGAACAGATTTAATGATGACAGATGCTATTAAATTAGAAGTTAGAGAAATGGGAAGGAAAAACAAATATCAACGGGGCAGAGTTTGAGCGAAGGAAACAAGAGAATCATGTCTAAGTGGAAGATTATTTTTAAAAATTAAAGGATAAGGAACATGGCTTCACAGAAGTGCTACTCAAGTGGAATAAACATATTTGTAAGAAGGAGATGGTGGTGGAAGTGCCAGGAGTCTCTTTATAAACAACATTTTATTACAACCTTGCACACATGTAGTTTAATATATTTCTAAATGTGACGTATTTATACCATTGTGAAATAATCACGTAAAAATAATTGCTGTGCACATCACATCATAGAGTTCAGTTCTGTGAAAGTCGTAGGAGATCTTCAGATATTTTCTCTTAAAACATTTCAAGAATGAATAAAGTGTGAGTTTATATTCAGGAATTCCCCAAGATAAATGTTAATAACATTAATAAACCAATTAAAATGGGCCATTGACCAAATGAGATATTTCTCAAATAAAACAGGTAAGTGGGCAACAGATTTATGAAAAAACATGTTCAATAACATTGATCAACAGAAAAGTGCAAATCAAAACCACCATGACATTTTATTTTACCCCAGTAAGAATGACAATTATAAAACAGAAAAAGAAACCCACAAAAAAAAACAAAACAAAACAAAAAAATATATGCTGGTGAATATATAACGAAAGGGGAGTTCTTACACCCCGTTGAAATGTAAATTAGTAAGGATATTATGGGAAACAGTATGAACATTACTCAAAAAACTGAAACTGTCACTAGAATTATGAGGCAGAAATCTGAAGTCTTTTAGCTTTATTTATAATAAGCAAAAAATTAAAGCAGCTTAAATACCCTTGAACTGATATGTGAATTCAGCAATACTTTATGCATATATGTGGAAATATTATCCTCCATTAAAATTGAAATTATATCCTTTTAGAAACATGGATTGAATGGAAAGCCATATGTTAGATGAAACTAGCTTGATATAGAACTATAAAGACACGATTTTATTGGTGTGTAAATATAAGGAAACTTTCCCGTGTTAAAGTTTCACTTCATGTCATTCATATCCTGCTGTTCTCCTCTCTAGCGCCCCCAACAGGCAGAGATACACATGGACACACACACAGACACACACACAGACAGACACACAACACACACAGCACATACACTCATGGCACCTCAACAATGTAGTTGCCTAAAAGACATGAATAAGGGGAAAAAAGAAAAGCATGCTGATGTTGAAGAAGAAAATCTCCCAGGTCCCAACCACTGACCAAAAAAACAACAGGCAACCAAGGAAGACTGATAGAAGGAGAAACAGTCTTCTAGAAAAATGGTTCCCTTCACTGGTTATCAGACACTAGTAGTCAATACTGAAATCATACATATGTAGTGACTACTAAGCAGATTCAGTATGTTTTATTTAAATACATGATATATATGTATTATGTATTATATATAATAGGTATGCATATATAATAATGCATGTCTGCAACAATAACAATTGAGAAAAGAGGCCCGGAATTTGAAATGGGTCAAAAGTATGGAATGTGGGAAGATTTGGAGGGGAAAAAAAGAGGGGCATAATATAACTATATTTTAATTTTTTTTAAAAAAGCTGAAGCTTCACAGTAAAACCAGCAATCCCTTATGAAATGGCTGAATCCCATTATCTTTAAATTCTTTTCTGCAAAATTTGTAGCTAATATGCATTTGATTTAGAAAGATTTAGAAAAACTGTAATAACTTTCTAATGTAATTGTTTTCTAAGTATTTAAGTATTAATTCAATATCATATTGTTACTATATAATATTAGAATGACCTATGGTAATGTACTAATAATTGGTACACTCAATAGTGTTTAGTAGTTTCTGTAATTGATGTTAAATATTTTAGGTAATAACTTAGTTCAATGACATAAAACACACTTTTAGGATGAGAAGACTGAGACAAATACTTTACTCTCCCTGGGCAATAATAATAGTAAATGATACAAATGACATTCAAATGTAGCTTCCTGGAGTTTTCTCCTACACCACACTGAAACCATATTCTGATAAAAGTTAGTTCATATAAAAATTATGAGGGCCGGGCGGTGGTGGCGCACGCCTTTAATCCCAGTACTCGGGAGGCAGAGGCAGTAGGATTTCTGTGAGTTCGAGACCAGCCTGGTCTACAAGAGCTAATTCCAGGACAGGCTCCAAAACCACAAAGAAACCCTGTCTCGAAAAACCAAAAAAAAAAAAAAAAAATTATGAGGAATTTTTATATACTTGAAATGAGAAAAAATTCTAAATTGTGTAACATATTTGAGGATTGTTGGTAAGTATAAAAATGTGTAATCATGTGGCTTATGTAATCTGGCCTAAATACTATCTTATTATCATACAATATAATTGACCTATGTCAAATCCACACCCGACAATGAATGCAAGAACTTGAGACTCAATAGGCTATGAACCTGGAAGAAAACTGCCGCCCCCCCTTCCCCCCTCCCCCGTGTCTGTGCTCTGTGCGCTGACACCCAGTTTGGGAGCTTCGGGCAAGGGGATTGGAGGTTAAAATACACAGACATACACAGACAGAGAGATAGCGACACGGGTCGTCCTTTAATTCCCCAAGAATGCCCCCTTTATTGTGTTCAGAGGCAGATTATATAGAGATAGCCACGCCTCAGTCAAACCCACCAGAAACCACTCTCCTGCCATCAGGAACTCCTGAAGGTCTCGTGCTCAGAGCAGCTGTACGCACTTAGATCAGGGGAAAACAAGTTGTTTCAGGATCTGGGGTCTCACTGCTCCCATCAGAAAACCAAACATTATTGTTATGCTAAAGGAACATAGAAATAAAATGACTCATAATGGCACTCTGTCATACTCATATATCAATGTGTTGCTCAGCCATCACCAGAGAGTCTTGTCCTGCAGTGTATGAGAACAAGTGTAGAGACCTACAACTGGACAGAGTGCCAAGAGTAAAAGACCTTGAAACACTGGGTCTTTATGGTGTATCTCTATCAAACCTCTCCCCTCAAGGTTCTGTAATCTATGTTGAAGAGAAGGCAGAAAGATTACAAAAAGCCAGTGAGGACATCAAGGAGACAAGACTTTCTTGGCACAACAAGACTGATGTTCATAAGAACTCTCAGAGACTGGGGTATGTGCGGGGCCTGCATGGGTCTAAGCCACACAGATCCAAGCACTGAAAGGAGCAATGTGCTCAATCTCCATCTCTAATCCATATACTTAAAAAAGAGGGCTTCCTTTTTCCAATGAAGTTTTACTAGGTCAACAAACCACACTTAAGGGCAGACCCCAAACTCAGAAATAAATGGCCAACACAAAAGGAATGCAATGGTAGTGTTGGAGGGCTTTTTAATTAATTTAATGTTTTTTGTTTCATAAGCTTAGTGTTGGATATATATATATATAATTTTATATATAATGCTTTTGCTTTGAAAATTGCTCACTTGTTATGAATTAACCTTAGAAAGAAGTTTAATTAAGAAAGCCTGACAGTCCCAGTTATGGATTGTAATGACAGTTAAATTGAAATAATTCAAACAGTGGTGAATGTGCATGTGCCTTTCCCATGTGCCTTTCATTACTCCAAAACAGTGACAGAAATAACATATGGGGGAAATTCCATGTTACTTCAGATTGTGAGTGAACTTTTTTGTTGTTGTTGGGTTTGTTTTGTTTTGTTTTTTATTTCATTAATTTGTTTATTTTACATCATGAATAATGTTTTCCCGCCCTTCTCTCCTTCTATTCCCTCTCCCGCCTTCATTCTGTGCCTCCCCAACTCAATTCACTCTCCCATGTTTCTCTTCGGAAAGGGGCAGGCCTCCCATGAGTATCCACAAAGCCTGACATGCCGAATTGCAGTAAGATTTTGCACCTCCCCTTTTATTAGGCTGGATGAGGCAAATTAGTATGTGGAATAGGTTCCCAAGAGCCAGTCAAATTTTTTGGGATAGTCCATGGTCCCATTGTTAGGAGTCCCACACAAAGACCAAGATACACAACTGTCACATATATGTAGAGGGCCTAAGTCTATCCTATGCAGGCTCCCTGTTTATTGATTCAGACTCTGTGAGTTCCTATGAGCCAGATTAGTTGTTAGTATTGGTTTTCTTGTAATATCCTTGATTCCTCTGGTTCTTACACTCCTTCCTCCCTCCCTTCAGCAGGATTCCCTGAGCTCACTCTGATAGTTGGCTGTGGGTCTCTGTATCTATGTTCATTAGTTACTGGTGTATAAATAGAAGGAACTTATAGTTAAGTAATTTCTGGTGTTTAGTGCATTCATAAGAATTTTATAGGGTGTGTAAAATTGGTACAGCAGAACAAATGTGTTGTGAATGAAGTCTTTGCACCAACAATGTGTTTGCTAATCCCTTTCCCAGGGCTGAGTCTTTGCTGTGTGGCCACCTTAACGGTTTCTCTTTCATGTTTCACTTCTGCTGTTGACCACTGGAGAAATTTCTTTCTCCTCAAAACACACTGTGCCCTGTAGATGGCCTTGCAGGCAGACATATTTGTATTAGGACCCTTGACCTCTGACTCTTCAATATGTACATATTTTGCTCTGAAAGAACCTCCTTGTGTTTTACTGTTTGCCACAAACCAAGTCATGATCCGTAGGAAGAATCCTTGGATCCTTTCTTATCGTAAGTACATCCTGTCTTGCCATTGTATTAGTGTTGGAGGGATGTCACAACAATATACTAGAGGTTGAGTCATTTAAACAACATAAATTAACTAAGTTATTCCAGGCATGGTTTCTTCTGGAATGTTCTTAATAACCATAGTTAGCTGCTTTCTTGTTTTGTCTTGCACTTTTTTGTACTCCTGCTTCTGGACTTCTCTGGCATTATTTTTAAGAACTATACTTTCAGTTACATTGGGCTAAATCTTCACTATTAAGAACCCATGCAATACTAATTCTTTTATTAATGGCTATATTCTAAATGCAAGCACTTTGAAAATTGAGACTTTAATGTATGAAATTGGAGCTGGGGAGAGAAACAGTTCTGCCTCTATCAGACTCTCCCAATCACCGCAGTTAGATAATTTTATGGTCTTTGAGAGATACCTTGATGCATAGCCCTAAATACTTTTGTAGTTAAAAGTACTCAAGCATAGTCAATGGCCATAGCTTACCGGGTTTGTTTGCTTGTTTTATGGGCATTTTTTTTTGGTAGTTTGGAACACATATTCCTATAATATATTTTGAATGATACAGATATATTTTAAATATTTTTCTGAGGCTAACTTGTAGTGGCATTTTATTTTAATAAATAAAGCTTGCTTGACATTCAGAAGGTAAAACAGCCACACTGGCCACCTTATGGACCAGGCCACAATAACCCACACCTTTAATCTCAGTAGCCACACTAGTTTGTCATAGAAACCGGTGGTACATTCCCTTACTCCCAGTGGTGTACACCTTTACTTCCAGAACTAGAGAGCAGTATAAAATGGGAAGAGACAGCTCTCATTTTGAGGTTTCCTGGAGGCAGGATTGCCATTTTTTGACTGAGGTCATGGTAAGATCCAGTGGCTGGCTGCTTTGCTCTTTGGATCTTTAGGTCAAACCCCAATTTCAGTCTCATTCAGTTTTTATTAACTATACTTCAAGGTGTGAAAAAATTCCACCATTATGCATATCTTTCAAAATAGTAACAATAATAACACCATTTCTAAGAATTTCCTTCAAAACAAGTAATCGATATGCAGAGATTTACTATGTCTATTATTGTAGTTGTAACATACAAATTAATTATAAATTGTCCTGGAGGAATACTTTTTGGTCAGTATATTGCTACATATTTTAGCTTCTCTCATATTGGTATCACTTATAACTTGTCAATATAATAAACTTAGAGAACTGTCGTGTAAATTTTAAGGATTGTGGAATTCCATAATATATTTTGACCTTAAAATTGTATTTTAGACCAAAATGTTTATCTGTAGTATAAAATATACATAAAGCTTTTGTTTTAGCAAGTTGGCAAATTGTGGCCAAATTGAGTGTGAGGGTCAAGAAGTGAGAAATATTTGGAAGATATATTCTTTATTTTTAAAGCAAACATAAATTTGGCTTAAGAAAGTGAGTAGTCTATTCTTCTCTTGTAACAATGCTTCAAACACAGATGTTTTAGATGAGATACAAAGTGTGATACAAATTAGGTTTATCTATAACCCAATATTTGTCCTTAAATGATTAGAGAATGCATTTATCTAAATATTTAAACTATTGAGTTGCTTGAAATTACACATGGTGTAATTTCAGTCAGAACAAACAAATGGTAGGAAATATATTTAAAATAACTGGATTGCCTTTTCAATGCCAAAGGAAAAAAAATATTCACTCAAATGCCTGACTACATCCTAGCAGTGGGGATGGGGGTTTCCCCTGGAGGAAACAGCCCTGGCCACTGCCCTTCCTGCTGTGGAGATAAATGGATGCCTTTAGGAAAACAGAGAGAACAAAAGTGTTTCTTATCCCTGGGGTCAAAGGATTGAAAGTCTTTGTGGTTAAAGTGTCTAGAGATTTTCGTTAGCTTTGCGTGGAAATAATATCCAGTTTGGGGATACATAAATGTGAACAGCAAATTAGCAGGGCCCTTCATCTAGGTCAAGATCCTTTGATTTCCAAGTATTTGGACAGATTAAGAAACCACTCTGTGCAAATCAGGCAAGGCTAAAAATAAGGGTAATAAACTCTCTTCTTAAAACGCTAGTGGAAGAGTAAGAAATAAGTCTGTGTAATACCTTCACCATGAAGCTGCTGGAAGCTCCTCCCACCTAACACAGTTGCATCAGATTGCCATGCTAGGCTGGTGTCAGCAGTAGCTGTCATGGACATGATATTTTTTCCTGAATATAGACTCTGGGAGCAGAGAACTAAAGAGCAACTGGCCAGGTGATAAATATGCAATTAGGAGAAGGATGCCGCATGATTAGTGAGAGGTGGGGGCACTGCAGAATGAGGAGAGGGCCGGGAGAGAGATGCATGAGCCAGAGGCTGAGAATCCCCATTGATGTCCTGGAATTAATCTTCTAAGAAGGATCTATCCTGACACTACCAGGGCTGCCCAAATCACAGGAAAGTGTGAAGTACTTCTGGGAAACGTGGTGTAGTCTTGATAACAGACACAACTAGGAAGTCACTGCCTGGTGATAAAGCTAAACAGGAGCAGGTACCACTGCCCATCCCCTCATAGCTGCAGTTACTGAAAGGCCAGAAGAAGAGAATGGTCACAAAAACATCGAAGAGCAAATTTCATACTGTGAATTTCATACTGTGAAGTTCACGGAGAAGGTGAAAGTCATACATATTTCAGAGGAAGATACCTACTGAGTTAAGGTTGCTACAGTTACTAGGCCGAGTAGCACTCTGTTCATCTGGAGAGTCTTCTACAGAGGACAGGCTAGTAGGTGAGGCTACACTTCACACATAAGTAGGAAGAAATTCTTACTGGTACAATCTGTACTGTCTTATTTTTCATTTCCTTTTTTACTTTTTATTTTTATTATACCTTCATACTTAAATTGTTGAGATGCTTGGTTAAGTGTCTGTATTCTCACAGAAGAGGCATTTTATGGCAATCTTTGCTTTTCTGCACCCATTTTATACTTTTTTTTCCCTTTGGTATTTTTCCAAAGGGAACTCTAGCTATTATACTTTCTGTTTATTCATGGTTTACTACCTTTTTTTCTTTATATTTCCAGACCATCCTATTTTCTTGAGTTACACATTAATATCCCTAACTCTAAAACAAAGAACAAACAAACAACAAAAAAGAAACAACTCAAATGTTTTACCCCTCATTGCCGCGGGTTTTGCTGTCACCACACATTGTCATGTGTACAAAGGCACACACGGCATCTGCTATTGGCTAGCACCAAATCTGATATTAAACAAACGCACCTGTTATTCTAGTCAGTTTTTTCCATGAACAGTAGTGGAAAATATAAGTCCACGTGAAATCAACATATAAAGTATACAAACAAAACTTTGGAATATGAAAAAATGACAAATTCTAGAAACATTTTAGCTAGCAGACGCATATGAAACAATACAGAAATCAAATGTAAGATGCCTTGATTATACTCTCATAAGCTTTCAGTTCTTCATAATAGGAAACCATACATAATTAAATATCTGAAACTTGAAAAAGGATCAATGTCCACGTGGAGGCCACAATAAACTGACAAATGAAGTAATGAAATAAATTCATAGAAAAGACAAAAATATTAAAGAATGAAGTAAGTAAGAAAATTCATGAACAAGACAAAAATGTTAGCAAAGTGGATAAACCGTTCAATAATTTAGAAGAGAAATTAAAAAACTAAGAAAGAAAAACTCACTAAGGAATTTGAAACTCTGAATAAGAACCAAATGAAATTTTGAAAAAAAAATGTACCTTTCAAATAAAATATGGTAGAAAAATATTACCAACCTATAAAACCAAGAAAAAAATAAAATTTTGATCTATGGAACAAGTTTGAGACAATGGTATTCTTGTGTAAATTTAAATTTTAGTGCTAAGAAAACAGAAACAGGAAGACAACTGGGACTTACTGATGAGGCAGGCTGGTCCAGTCTAACCAATTTGGTGGGCTTGAGGTCCAGTGAGACAGCTAGAATCAAAACAAAGCAAAATGTTAGAAAAGCAACTGAGGAAGATATTCAGTGTTGACATTTAATTTTACCTTAATGGACACCTACATGAATTCAAAAATATACAAGCCCTTGTATCCCTAGTCTCTCCAATACCTTTATCATAAAGGGGTGTTGAATTTTGTCGAATGCTCTTTCAGCATCTAATGAAATGATCATATGTATTTTTTTCTTTCAGTTAATTTATATGGTGGATTACATTGATAGATTTGTGTATATTGAACCAGCCCTGCATCTCTGGGATGAAGCCTACTTGATCATAATGGATAATTTTTCTAATGTGCTCTTGAATTCGGTTTGCCAGTATTTTATTGAGAATTTTTGCGTCGATATTCATGAGTGAGATAGGCCTGTAATTCTCTTTCTTGGTTGGGACTTTGTGTGGTTTTGGTATCAGGGTAACTGTAGCTTCATAAAAGGAATTTGGCAATGACTTTTCTGTTTCTATATTGTGAAATACATTAAAGAGTATAGGTATTAGCTCTTCTTGGAAGTTCTGGTAGAATTCTGCATTGAAGCCAGTCCTGGGCTTTTTTTGGAGGGGAGATTTTTGATAACAGCTTCTAGTTCTTCGCGACTAACCGGTCTATTTAGATCGTTCACCTGGTCTTGGAGAGACTAGGGATACAAGGGTCATACCTAAATATAATAAAAGCTACTTACAGCAAGCCGACAGCTAACATTAAATTAAATGGAGAAAAACTCAAAGCCATCCCACTAAAATCAGGAACAAGACAAGGATGTCCACTCTCTCCATACCTCTTCAATATAGTGCTTGAAGTTCTAGCAATAGCAATAAGACAACATAAGGGGATCAAGGGGATTCGTATTGAAAAGGAAGAAGTTAAGCTTTCGTTATTTGCAGATGATATGATAGTATACATAAGTGACCCCAAAAACTCTACCAAAGAACTCCTACAGCTGATTAACACCTTTAGTAATGTGGCAGGATACAAGATCAACTCCAAAAAAATCAGTTGCCTTCCTATACACTAAGGATAAGGAAACAGAGAGGGAAATCACAGAAGCATCACCTTTCATGATAGCCACAAAGAGCATAAAATATCTTGGGGTAACCCTGACCAAGGAAGTGAAAGATCTATTTGACAAGAACTTTAAGTCTTTGAAGAAAGAAATAGAAGAGGACACCAGAAAATGGAAGGATCTCCCTTGCTCTTGGATTGGGAGGATCAACATAGTAAAAATGGCAATTCTACCAAAAGCAATTTATAGATTCAATGCAATCCCCATCAAAATCCCATCAAAATTCTTCACAGATCTGGAGAAGACAATAATCAACTTTATATGGAAAAACAAAAAACCCAGGATAGCCAAAACAATCTTATACAATAAAGGATTATTTTATTGTATAAAGGAATAATGTCGGGAGGCATTACCATCCCTGACTTCAAACTCTATTACAGAGCTACAGTATTGAAAACAGCTTGGTATTGGCATAAAAACAGAGAAGTCGACCAATGGAATCGAATAGAAGACCCTGACTTTAACCCACAAACCTATGAGCACCTGATTTTTGATAAAGGAGCTAAAAGTATACAATGGAAAAAAAGAGAGCATCTTCAACAAATTGTGCTGGCAAAACTGGATGTCAATCTGTAGAAGAATGAAAATAGATCCATATCTATCACCATGCACAAAACTCAAAGAAAAACATATAGGCATCCTCCTAAATATTAACCTTAATCAGGCGATGAAAGGAGACAAGAGACAGAGACAGAGACCCACATTGGAGCACCGGACTGAAATCTCAAGGTCCAAATCAGGAGCAGAAGGAGAGAGAGCACAAGCAAGGAACTCAGGACCGCGAGAGTGCACCCACACACTGAGACAATGGGGATGATCTATCGGGAACTCACCAAGGCCAGCTGGCCTGGATCTGAAAAAGCCTGGGTTAAAACCGGTCTCGCTGAACATAGCGGACAATGAGGACTACTGAGACCTCAAGAACAATGGCAATGGGTTTTTGATCCTACTGCACCTATTGGTTTTGTGGGAGCCTAGGCAGTTTGGATGCTCACCTTACTAGACCTGGATGGAGGTGGGTGGTCCTTGTACTTCCCACAGGGCAGGGAACCCTGATTGCTCTTTGGGCTTATGAGGGAGGGTGACTTGGTTGGGGGAGGGGAAGGGAAAGGGGAGGTGGCGGTGGGGAAGAGACAGAAATCTTTAATAAATAAATAAAAATAAAAAAATAAAACCAAAAAAAGTATATACAAGCATGTACATTCATACATATATGCAAATGCCTACATCTTTGAAGTCCATAAGAAATAGCATGTATGAGAAATAAAAAATATAACCAAAGCAAAGAAAAACTTCAAAAGTTGTAAAGAAAAGAAAAAAGCCAACTTATCTGCAAGGCAAATATATTGAAGTAACATAATCAATAACCCAGAAGTGTAGTAAAGAATAAATTATATGTTTCAATTCCTTAACACAAGTAATTGCCAACTAAGATTGGCAAACAAAATATACTTTTCTTTCAAAACTGGTGTATAAATAAGAACAATTCTGGACAATAGCAAACAAAAACACCTTTGTCACCACTGTAGAAATTAGTGTATACAGAAGAAAAATCAATTCCAATTCTGAGAGCACAGAGAAGATAAATTATATGAAAGCGGTGGATGAACAATGCAGAAGTAAGAGGGAATTCATTGTATCTAGTGTAGTGACAGAGAACACATGTAGGGAATAAAGAAAATAATTAATAGTCTCACTCATAAGGAAAATGCCAAAAAAATTCTCATAAGAAGTAGTGTATCCCCTTCAATAACAACATTAAACACATTGACCTCAGATCATCATTTAATATACACAAACTTGCTTATAAAATTTAGCAGATTCAACTTCATTGTTTACATGAAACAAATCATATTAGCAAAGAAAACCACAAACTGATAGCTGATGGCTTAAGTCCATTTCGCAGTAAAATAGAAGTCAAAATAATTCAACATAGCTATTCTATTATCTGACAGCAAAGATTTAAACCAATAGTAGTCATATTCAATAAAAGACATTTCATATTAACAAAGGGAACAATTCATTATGAAGATTTAGTAATATAAGTATGTGAACACAAGTATTAGAGCTCTCTATTTCATAAAATAAACATCGAGAGCCATGAAAGGCCACATATATAAATTCATGAACATATATACACATATATGTGTGTGTATCTGCATATGTGTGTATACACATATATATGTTTTCTAAAATAAATATTAACACAAAGTAATATATGATTTACCAAAGATAATTGTACTCAAAAGCTAGCCACAGAATACAGAATACTCTATTCAATAAATACATATTCTCTATATAGCCCACAAAGCTCCCCTAAAATTTATTACATTATTGTTAATAAAGTAAACAAAGAAAAACCAGAGCCAAAGTCCAATGGAACAGAAAGCAAGAACTATAGCAAAGAATTATGGCAGAAGTTAATTAGGAGTAGACTAAACGACCAATGCTTAGATCAATGAAAGGTAGTTGTCTTAGCTGGGTGGTGGTGGTGCACGCCTTTAACTCCAGCACCTGGGAGGCAGAAGCAGGCAGATCTTTGTGAATTCAAGGCCAGCCTGGCCTACAAGAGCTAGTTCCACGATAGGCTCCAAAGCTACAGAGAAATCTTGTCTCAAGAAATCAAAAAAGGAAAAAAGTAAATTGAAAGAAGATATTTGTCTCTTTGAAAAAAATACAAATAAACTAAGCTTTATCTGTCTGTGTGTGTGTGTGTGTGTGTGTGTGTGTGTGTGTGTAAGAGAGAGAGGGGGGGGGAGGGAGAGAGAGAGAGATCCAAATAACCCAAAATATAAATGAAAATGGAATTGTTACAACAGAGAACTATGAAATCTATAGAATATTGAAGAGCTATTTTGAATGCTTACTAATCAAAAAAGTTATAAAATTTACAAAGATGTATAAGTGTCTAAATCATTGGTTCTATCAAAATGAAACCAAGAAGGCAAAGAAACTTACACATGGAACAAATGCTGATGATGATCAGTCACTCAAAGTACTCTTTACAAAGAACAGCCCAGACCAGAATTTACTGAGCTGTCCTTCTAGAGTTTGAGTAAGATGTAACAGAAACACTTCTCCACATCATTGAGATGAGGAAAATTTCAATATCTGAAAAAATAAGCAATGCCAAATTTCAGTTGAGTTTAAGTTGTAACACTATCTTTCTGTAGTCCGGAAAAGCGCCTTATTCTCATAATGTTTAATAGTAAATTATGTCCAATGTGATTCTGAGTTACTGTCTGTTGCTCTGAAGAATATTTTACTTGTCCAAAGAGTGAAGAAAACTTTACTTATTTCTGTTAATTAACAGCAGTGGATGTCAGCTAATGCTTTCGAGTATTGGGGATCATCATTAGACTGTGCTCATGATCGGTTTCATTCATTTTACCCATTCTAGAAAAAGGTTTCATTTCTTTTCAAAGTGAATTTTCAGAAACCAGAAGCATACTAAAATCTGGGAAGATTTTGTTCCCAAAAGATCATTTCCCATTGCTTTTTTACAGAGGAATTTAATCCATTTAGGGTGTTGGGAAGCATTTCATGGAAGAACTTTGAAATCAAATAAAGTTATTAAAAAAACTTCAAAAGTTATAAAATCAAGTTAATTATTATTAGAGTCATAAAGCTGTGTTTTGGAATAAGAGGAAGACATGGGTTTGTCTTTTCATGAGAAATGATCGTCTTTTGTATTTTAAGCTGTTGATGTTATTAGAAATTCTGCCATCACCATCAGAACCCATGACAACATTTCCTTAAGTGTGCTAGTATTTCACCTGCTTGATCAACTAATACATCCTGCTCATTTAATCTGCACTCTAAAATTTGCTTAAGGGGTGTCTTCACTGGTTGTTTTTGGAAGAGCAAACCTTATGCTTCTGAAAGACATTCATTACTAACAGCTTCATGCTCCACCCCACATTAAATGATAAGTTCTTTACAGGTCTCAGTGGCCATTCTGAGAACGATTTTTGAGTAAACCATTCCATCAAGTATCTTTTCCCTGTTTTCAGATTCCTTAGTCAATATTCTGGGGCACAAAGGAAACACTGAAACACTGGATCTTACTATCTATAAAGAGAAATGAAGCAACTGAGAACAGAATTCTTTCTTTGAAATGATTTTTTATACATTATTTCTGAATGTGAATATCTGTTTCATATTCTTTTGGCCTCCTGCCCTTAAAGTCAAACTTCCTGTACTTATTTTTATTAAATTCATTTGTTCTGATATTATTTGTTCCAACTACTTAAAATATTATAATTATTAGCTACATATTGTTCTTTGCAATCACATCTTGGAAAATGTTGGGTTGTGTGAAAAAATATGACTTCAAAGTATTTTAGTAGTGTGTCTCTGTGTATTCTTTTATTTTTTAATACAGAAATAGACTGAATCAAAATAAACACCCTAAAAACAGACGACATGAGAATATACAAAAATTTCCTCAAAGTCACAGTAACCAAGTACAACTCTAAATAATATTGGAAGAGTGAGGTCATTACAGCATTCAAAAGCATCTACAATAATATATAATACTTCTTGATATAGAAGGCATTTAAATACTTTTAGCTTTTTTTCTGACTCTCAAACAAAGGCAGTCAGACATTGGAAGAAGCAATAACAAATTGGTGTTGCTATTTTATTTCCTCTTTGGCTATCTCTCAGGAAACTGCATGTGTCCTGTTAATTACAACACCCACATCTTTGAATGATATTCAACGTGAACTCATGGTGGTCATTAATTAAGTTCACTGCTCTACTGTATATTGGATTTGATAGGCCATTGTCCTAGTTAGTGTTTCTATTCCTGTGATAAAACATCATGGCTAAAAGCAACTTGGAGAGGAAATGGTTTACTTAATTTATCTCTAGATAGTATTCCACCATCTAGAGAAATTAGGACAAAAACAGAGGAATGAAACTGTAGGCAAAAATAGAAGGATGCTATTTACTGGAAAATTTCTCATGGCTTCCTCAGACTCTGCTCTTATAACCCTAAGACTATAAGAACCAAGGTAACACTGCCTACAATGAGCTGAGCCCTCTCACCTAATTCATTAATAAATAAATGAATAAATAAATAAGTAAAAATTTAAAATATACCATAGGCTTATCTGTGGGGCATTTCCTTAAATGAAACTTCCTCTTTCAAAATGACACTAGTTTTTATAAAGTTAACATAAAAACTAATCAGCAAAGCCAGGCAGTGGTGGCACACACCTTTAATCCCAGCACTTGGGAGGCAGAGGCAGGCAGATCTCTGTGAGTTCGAGGCCAGCCTGGTCTACAAGAGCTAGCTCCAGGACAAGAACCAAAAGCTACAGAGAAACCCTGTCTCAAAAATCAAAAAAAAAAAAAAAAAAAAACCTAATCAGCAACAGACAGCATGACAATTTTAAGACTTTTAGGGATTTTCTATATTAACTGTAATATGACTTGTAGTATAATAAGTAATTATAATGTTTTGGTACATCTAAATTTCTGAAACAACTTCACTTATCATGTTCTCAACTCGACTCAAGTTATTTTTCTTATAGTCACATGATAAATCATTATTTGGTCTTCAAGTGCAGAAGAAAGGAACCCAATCATTGAAGGTATTTTGAAAAAAAAAATTGTTGTTATTGGAAGACTTGTATTTTGATCATTTATTTCCAGATTCTGGTAGTATTTTTGGAGACTTTTAAAGATTTTGGATATGAGACACAGCTGGAAGAGGTAGGTCACTAGGAAGTAAAAAGGCCGTAGAGCCTGAGCTCTCTCTCTGGTTTGCCCTCTTCTTTTCCCTCTGTTTTGAAAGCCTCTGTCACACACTTCCCCTTCTAGGAGCAGAGCTGTGTTCCATGCTGTCATTGCTAAAGAATGACCATCAACAAATAAGTCTTTCCTCTTTTAAGCTGTCTGTTAGGTATTAGGCATCAGAATGGAGAAAAGTAAATGGCCTAAATATGATTTAATGTTGTATAAAATTTATCTAAGTGGTTTTGCTGAGCATGGAAACCTTCTTAAAAACAACATGCACAATTTAGAAAACTCAGATCTTATTTGATGTTCTCCTTTGCTAAGTCATACCTACGAAAACTTATTACTTGTGCCTACTGTTTCTGCATCACTGTCATAAAATCTTAGACAAATTATTCTGTTTAAATTGAAGAATAAAGACAGACAACCTAATTGTTCATTCACTTCTTCTAGTTAGTCATCAATAATTCATCTTTGTAGCATGGTTTCTAACCATTTTCAATAATTAAACCCAGCGTTAGATATATAAAAAAATGCTAGAGATCAGAGAGATGAAGAAGCAAACTACAGTCACCTTATCTACTTAATAGTCAAAAAAAAAAAAGACCTGAGCTCTTTCTCACAAACTTATCTCCTCATCTCTCCTCCAAGTCATATCCCTTCATGTCTGTCTGTACAGACCTCCAGACTTCTTGCTTAGCTAGTGGCTAGGTCTGTCCACTGATCTTCAGTCAAGCTTTATTTGTACAAATAAGATTATCACCATACATCTTGCAAAAGACTGTGGGAAAGATCCCTGAGTGAAAAGTTTATTTTTTTACAGAAGTTATTATCTACTTGCTCTCTTAACTACAGAAAAAAATTCTCAGACCTATTTAAGAGTGTGTAATACAGGCATACCTCCAAGATATGGTAAGTTCAGTTTGAGAAAAGCAAGGATATAAAGCAAATCACATAAACATTTTGACTTCCTAAGATATGTAAAAGTTAAACTAAATTCTATTTTTTAATTATAGCATCACAGTGTACAAAAAATAATTTCATATCTTTATTTTCAACCACATTATAAAAATAATGGTGATGAGTACTTTGTAAGTCAAATATTTTAGTGATGGGTGTTCACTTAGTGTTGATGGAGTCTGGCTTCTCAGGGCTGTAGGGTGGGATAGGTATGAATATTTCTTAAAATAAGGCAACAATGATACTCCCTGTACTGGCTGTTCTTTCCCCACAGGATTTCTTCACAGCATGCGATGAAGTTTGATATCATTTACCCTCAGAACTCCCTTCATAATTTGAGGCAATTCTTTCAAGCTGTGTTGCTGTTCCACTAAGAATATATCTACAATGTTCTAAAACTTCTCTTGTCATTTTTACAGTGTTTACTGTATTTTTAGTAGCAGTAGATTTTATGTCAAGAAGTTTTTCTTAATGCAAAAGAAGCAATTCTTATTCATTAAGCTTTTCTCATGAAATTTTAACAATTTAGTCACATCTTCAGCTCCTTCTATTTCCCTGGTATTTCCACCAGAGGTGAATTCATTCTTGAAAGACTTGGAGGGGTTCACATCTAAGAAGAAATATATTTGCTTCTATACCCCCTTTCCCTTTCCAGATGTGCCCTTTTCTCTGCCTACATGCTACTCTCTCAGTTTCATACTTTTTCTTTTCTTTGACAACCCATTAAGTCAGCCTAGGACTGTCCATATGTGCACAGGTATATATATTCATGCACAGGATCATGGAAACCTACCATTTGTCACATTATTTTTAAAAAAAAATCTTATGGGCTGGAGAGATGGCTCAGTGACTAAGAGCTTTGCTTGTTCTTCCAAAGGTCCTGAGTTCAATTCCCAGCAACCACATGGTGGCTCACAACCATCTGTAATGAGATTCGGTGCCCTCTTCTGCCCTGCAGGGATACATGCAGGCAGAATGCCATATACATAATAAATAAATTAAATTTAAAAAAAGATCTTATATGTGGGCCAGTTTGGGGTCTCTGTATTAATTACTATGTACTACAAATATGAAAGTTTATCTGATGAGACTTGAAGATATTCTAATCTGTAAACACACAGATGATAATTTTGGGACATATAATTACTACGTTTTCTTGCAACATAATGATATCAGGTTCTCAATTAGAGGTTATGACCTAGTCAACAACTCATTTCCTTCCCAGTGATTGCTACCTGTCCTGAGTTTCAGGATTTTCAAAATTTTCATATTTTACAAATAACTGCATTTTGACTTTTCATTAAATGCTATTCAATTCAGTTAAAAGTGTTTTTATTTCTAATAGAGTAACATCTTGTAAATTCAACTTTGCCCTAGCCAAGTGTAACAACTTGAAATGTCAGCATTTTTCAAAATAGTAATTTTAAAATGTTTAATATCCACAAGACTCATCTATACTGCTCTTGGGCATATATCTAAAGGATGGCCAATCATACCACAAAGACCCTTTCTCTATGCTCATAGTAGTGTTGTGTATAATATCAGAAACTGCAAGAAACCTAGATATCTCTCAACCAAAGAATGGATAATGAAAATGATTTATGTTTACACAATGGAGTATTACTCAGCTGCTAAAATCAAGGATACCCCAAACTTGAAAGCAAATGGCTGGAACTAGGAAAAAAATCATCCCGAGTGAGCTAACCCAGACCTAGAAACACAAGCTTGGTATGTACTCATTCATAAGTGGATATTAGCTGTAAAATAATGGATAACTGTGAGCCTGAGCCTATATTCACAGACTCAGAGAGACTAGGTAACAAGAAAGGTCCATGGGGAATGCTCTTATCTCTTATCTGAGAAGAGGAAATAGAAGAGATTTCATGAGTGGACTGAGGACAGGTGGGGATGAGAAAATGAACAATTAGGTTGGGGTGCATGGGGGAGAGTATTGAGAGAGACTGCTGAAAAGGGTAGCATTTGGTGTTAGGTAAAAACCTGGAGCAGGAATCTCAGGAATCTATAAGGATGAACCCAACTAAGACTCTTAGTAAGAGTGAATACGTAGCCTGAAAGACCACATCCTGTGACCAGATTAGTGACGAGCCCAATTGTTATCAGAGAACTGTCATTTAGCAACTAATGAAAACACATGCAGACCCACAGACAAACATTAGGTGGAGTCTGGGGAATACTGAAGAAAAGGGGAAGAAAGGACTCTTGGAGCTAGAGGGGTTAAGGACACCACAAGAAAATTCACAGGATCAACTAACCTGGGATCATAGGGGCTCACACAGAGACTGACCCAAAAACCAGGCTGCATTGAATGCAGCATTGGACTGACCTAGGCTCTCTGCATATATATGTGACAGTGTGTAAGCTGATCCTCTGATGGAAATCCTTACAATGGATCGGGGTATATCTCTGACTCTTTTACTAGCTTTTGGGACTGACTCTTCATACTGGGTCACCTTGTCAAGCCTTAATACATGGGGGAGATTCTCAGTTTTGCTGCAACTGGGTATTTTGGAGGGGGCTGCTTATTTGTCCTCACACAGAAACTGTATTAACTAAATTACTGCTTGGTCCATTAGCTCTAGCTTCTTATTGGCTAACTCTTACATATGAATTTAACCCATTTCCATTAATCTGTGTATCACCACATGGCTGTGGTTTACCGACTAAAGTTCTGGCACTCATCTCTGGCTGGGCTACATAGCTTCTCCCTGATTCTGTCTTCCTTCTCCCAGCATCAAATTTAGTTTTCCCTGCCTAGCTCTGTTTCCTTATAGCTATATTATTATAGGCCCAAAGCAGTTTCTTTATTTATTAACTAATAAAAGTAACACACAGACAGAAGGGCCTCCCACACCATTGATATGCCATGTTTTGTTAATACTCATGGAAGACCTCCCCTTTTCTAAAAAGAAATAGAGGAGGAGTGGATTGGGACATGGGAATAAAGGGCTGATGGTGGGGAAAAGGAAAGGGAGGAAAAGAGGTGAAGTATTGGCAGAGGTTTCTGCCTTGCCCTGCCCAGTCTTGCAGCTGTTCAGTCCCAAAGGAACACATAGAGGCTTACATTAATTATAAACGGGTTGGCCTATTAGCTCAGGCTTCTTATTAATACTTAACTCTTACATTAACCCATAATTCTTGTCTATGTTAGCCATATGGCTTGGTACCTTTTGTCAGTGAGGCATTCTCATTTTGCCTCCTCTGTGTCTGGGTGATGACTGCAGACTGAGTCTTTCCTCTTCCCAGATTTCCCTTGTTCTAGTTATCCTGCCTATACTTCCTGACTGGCTATTGTCTAATCAGCCTTTTATTAAACCAATACAAGTGACAAATCTTTACACAGTACAAGACCATGTCCCACAGCAGGAAGGGATACTGTGCTTGGTATATAAAAGAATAAATGAATTTATTTGAAATAAAATTGTTCATGAGTTCTTAAAAGTAAACTTCTTAAAATATGTATCAAAAATTTTAAATGTTATTTATTTTAACCGCTGTTAATATAGTGATGCCTATTTCTATGTATGGTTCTTAGATACTGATTTTTAAAAAAATATCTCAGGTTAGTGTGATGGCCCAGTTTGGTTTCCAATACTCCCATCACACAGTTCACAAGTATCTGTAACTCTATTTCCAGGGTGTCCCATGCCCTTGGGCCTTCAAATGTACATACATGATACATATAAATGCATACAACTTTACATACATACACATAAAAATAAATAAACCAAATACTTTTAAAGTATTTATTGGTCACATTTCCATCCTAATTTAAGCTCAGACGATTTCCTCTGTACTTAATAGGGTTCTGTTTGTTAAACAGTCTACTTTCTATGCACAAAGCATCACTAAATAACCTGCTATTTTCTAGGAAATGCAAATTTTGCATTATTACTGGGTTTGAAACTGGGATTAACAGTTTAGCTCTTATTTTGTCAGTGAGTTCTTACAAATTCCTGAGTCTGATTAATAAGAAGGGCCTGGGAGCTACATTGTAAGCATATAAATCAACTCCATATGTCTGGGATGTAAACCACAAGCTCTGAATGCAGAGCACATCAGTGGAGTCTTCACAAACTCTGATATAAAGGCCATCTTTAGCTTCTTAATTACTTTATAGAACATTTTACTTCTTTCATAAGATTAATTTTTGCCATTAATTTGTTTTATTAGGAAGTGCTCCCTTTTTCCTTCAGTTTTAAGACAACAAAATCTGCATATATAAGCAACAAAGAACTAGGAAAATTGTTATATTGGTGGGCAAGTCATAGCCTTGACTTAATGCATTTGATTTAAATTAAAACTCCAAAATCACAAGATCTTTGATGTTGTTTGGGTTATTATTAACTGCAGAAATTCTTCAGTTCAGATACGTCTGCATAATCTTTTAATTAGTATATTTCAGTGTTTTCCCTTCTGGCCTACTGCTAATTTGAAGTCTTCATTCATTTTTTAAAAGACAAAGTAAAAACAAAAGCACATAGCTATATTTTGTCATGGAAACAGCTCATATTCTCAGATTATGAGATAATATTAATAATTATGGTTACTAATTTGAATAATATTGATGTGATATTAACTCTATGTCTGGATCTGAACATTTGTCCAAAGAAAATTCCAGAACATAGCTGAATTAATCTAATTTGAAAGAAATATTTAGAATTGTGAGGTATTTGCAAGAGGGGTTTTAACATTTTCCAATTCAGACTTTGTTTATTCTCTGATGTAAATCTCTTTTTACCTACTCTTTTTAAATTATTAACATTCCCCTTTATTTATATGCATGCTGTTTCTCTTGCATGTGTTTCTAAGCTATGTTCATACTTAATTCTTGTGGAGGCCAGAAGAAAGCACAAGATCCCTGAGAACTGAAGGTTTAGACAATTGGCATCTTCCACGTTGTTGCTAGGAACCCAAATGCATCCTTTGGAGAACATCAGATTCTCTTCAGAACTAATATATTTGCCACTGAGCCATTCCTTCAGCCCTTTATCTATCCTTTTGTCTATCCTTTTGTCCTCTTTTCTCTCAAATACACAGGGTATAGTACTACCCAGCAGTTAATAAATGTTGACTTGCAGTTCCTGAACATCCCAAACCACCTGTATTCACCCCATCTCTTTCTTTGTTTTATCTGACAAGGGTTCTAATTCCTAAGAATTGAACATCTGTATCCTGAAGAGGCCAATTTGTATGTCAGTAGAGCATGAGACTATTAATCCATGGGTCATATGTTTGAGTCCCATGTTGGGTGTTTAGTGTAGCATGATTAATAAAAACTCAAAGACACAAATTGAAGATCAATCTAAAAGTCAGAAAAGCAAAACTCCCAGCCACTGGCTCTTACTTCTACCTCAGTCCAAAATGGTGATCCTGCCTCCAGGAATCTCAGAATGAGACTGTGAGTCAGAGCTGTCTTTTCTTGTTTTATATTCCTCTCTAGTGCTGAGATTAAAAAAAAAAAAAGTGTGCACCACCATATCCTGGTTTCTATGGGAAACTAGTGTGGCTAATGTGTTGACAGAGTTATAGGTGATTCCCCTCTGTAAACTGTGATTGTCTTATTGCCATTGGTTCATAAAGAAGCTGTGTTTGTCCTATGGATTAACATAAAATAGCTNAGAGAGAGAGAGAGAGAGAGAGAGAGAGAGAGAGTAGGAGTCATAGAGAAGCCATGTAGCTGCCACAGGAGACAGATGTTTCCACTGAAGCCTGCTAAAAGTTTACCTGTAGGCCACAACTTCATGGTAATGCAGAGATTAATGGAGATGAGTTAGTTTAGGATATAAAACCTAGCTGGAAATACGCTTAAGTTATTGGCTAAACATTATTGCAAATAATGTAGTTTCTATGTGATTAATTCAGGTCTAAGCAGCTGGGAACTGGCTTTGTTTACAGATTGGCATTCAACTCTGCTCATGATTGGCATCAACATGGTCAACTAAATCCCCTTAAAAACCTTAGAGAGCTTGAAAAGGAATTCTAGACACACACACACACACACACAAAGCAGAGTTTAACACAGCTTCTTGTTCTGTTTGCTGGCAGAAAGCAGAGATATGGCTACTGTAAGAGGTTCCCTGACTCAATTTTAGCAGTAAAATCTGAGCAGCTTCTTTAAAAATGGTAGCTTCCTGATTCACCAGCACAGATAACTCTGACTCTTTTGGGAGGTCTTTTGGGCAGTTTTTTATTACATCTATCACAGCAATACATTGTACAATACAGTGAAGTGTTCTATACAGTACAATACAGTGTACAAATATCCCACATTTCCTATTTTTTTTTTTTTACAGAAGTTGACTGGGATCCTGTAGACAGCTTAGATTTTAAGAGATTATAGAAAACAGTCATTTCATATGGTATGAATTCACTCTTTGCGAAACAGATGTTTAATTCATGGACAAATATAAACAGGATTTTTTCACAATACTACAAAGATTTAGCCATAACAATATTAGAAACTGATCTCGGTTTAAAAAAAAAAAAAACATGATAGAGAGCTATTCAGCCATTTTACTCTCTGCTGTTCTTGGATTTATCAGTCTCCATCTCAATTTATAAATCTAAATTTTTATTATATTGGAACAATTTAAGTAATCCTTATATCTCATTCCCCACCCATGTTGGGCACCATATAAAACAAGTGTCCTCTTGGGAACCAGCCAATTACCAAACAGTGACATGGAGACTTCTCATTAAATATGAAAGCTAAGCCATTTTCTTAGCCTCACTCCTAACTATTTCTTATGACTTATATTAACCCATTTCTTTTAGCCTATATCCTGTCATATGGTTCCTGTCACTTACTTTCCTCCTGAATGTCCTGCTTCCTCTACATTTTTTCTTGTGACTCTGCCTTTCTTCTTCCCAGAGTTTTTTTCTCTTCCTTGATATCTTGCCTATACCTCCTGCTTAGATATTGGCCATTCATCTTTTTTATTACACTAATCACATCAATACATCTTGACACAGAATACAAATATCCCACAACAATCTTTTCCATTCTGTAGTCTGCCACTTTGTCTGATTGATGGTGTCTTGTGTTTGACAGAAGCTTTCAGTCCAACTGAAGAATTATGGGAGATCTCTCCATCTTCTAATATCCTCTTTAATTTCTTTCTCAAGATTTAAAGTTCTTATCATAGAATATTTTCACTTTCTTGGCCAGAGTTATCCCGGGATATTTTGTATTATGTGAGACTATTTTGAAAGGGCTTGTTTTCTTGATTTTTCTCATATCTTTTGTTATTTGTATATTGGAGAGCTACTAATTTTTTTTAGTTAATCTTTTTGTCTATCTACTTTGATGAATGTGTTTATAAGTTGTAAGAGTTCCCTGGTAAAAAATTTAGGATGACTTCTATATACTATCAAATCATCTGAAAATTACAATTCTTTGACTTCTTCCATTTCAATTTTGTTTCCTTTGATCTCCATCAGTTGTGTTATGATTTTAGCTAAAACTAAATATACTACTATAGTATAATATTGAATAAATATTGAGAGAGTAGGCAACTTTATGTTTTTTCTTATTTTAATGAAATTGTATTGAGTTTCTCCATTTAATTTGATATTGCCTATAGACTTTCTGTAAATTTCCTTTACTATGTTTTGGCATGACAATGTATCATTAATTTCTGGATTACTTTTATCATGACGTGGTGTTGTATTTTTTCAAAGACCCTTTCTGCATCTAATGAAATGATTATAATTTTTTTCCTTCTGTTTGTTTATATGGTGAATTTTACTTACTGATTTTTGTATATAAACTGATCACTGCATCTGTGGAATGAAGTCAACTTCATCAACATGAATGATCTTTCTGATGTGCTTTTTAAATTCAGATTGCAAGTATTTTATTGAACATTTTTCATATATACTCATAATAAAAATTGGTCTGTAATTCTCTTTTTGTGTTTTTGTGTGGTTCTGGTATCAGGGTAACTGTGGCCTCATAATATTAATTGGGCAATGTTATTTCTGTTTTTTTGTGTGTAATAATTTGAAGAGTATAGGCACTAAGTTGTATTTGAAAATCTGGCAGATCTGTGCTTAAGCCACCTGGACCTGGGCTTTATTTGATTGGGAGACATCTATTTCACTAGGGGTTATAGAGCTACTTAAGTTGTTTATTTTATCTTGATTAACTTTGATTAGTGGCATCTATTGAGAAAAATTTCCATTTCATTTAGATTTTCTAATTTCATGGAGTAAAGTTTTTAAAGTATGTCCTTATAATTCTCTGTAATTTTTGCTATTATAAAGAACCTTCAATTAAAAATAAAACATTATACCATGAAAATATCCAGACCCAATGTCAACAAAGTGAGAATAGTCACTTGGCAATGGTGGAATTTCATTCTGGATTTCACATTTTCATTATCAAATATATGTTTATGCACCTACTCACTATAAAAAATGAAATATCTATGAGAACAATTACCTTTATATCCTCTTTCATGACTCGAGTGTCCATATCCTCTATTCAATCCTTTTTTTTATTACCTAGTATTCACACTTTCTTGTTCTCCTTTCTTCAAATTATACTGCACCTTCAAGTATATTTTTTATATACATATGTATATCCATGCATTTTATACCTACACACAATCACAAACACATGAATGGACTTTTGGGATACTTAAGATCTAATGATACCAAGTTCAATCCATGTGATTTCTAAGAGAATGGTTCTGACAGAAGCATCTACTCGATTTATTTCTTATGTTCATATTTGTATGTGCTTTTGTTCCAGTTATTTTTTTTTATCTGACACACACTTAGGACATCTGGGAAGAGAGAACCCTAAATGAGTAAAGATGTCCATCAGATTGGCCTGTGGGCAAACTTGTAGGGCATTTTCTTGATTAATGGTTGATGGAGAAGGCCCTAAGTCTCTGTGGCAGTGCCATCTCATGGCACTTGGTGCTGAATTATATTAAAGAGCAGACTGAGAAAACCAGGAAGAATAAATTAGCAGTAAATATTCCTCCATGGCATCTTCTCCAGTTCCTCCTCCAATCCGTTCCATGCTTTAGTTCCTGCCCTGACTTCCATAAGTGAGAACTATAACCTGCTTCTTTTAAAATGGAAGAAACCTTTTCCTTTCCTGTTTTCTTTTGGTCATGGTCTTTATTACAGCAACAGAAAGCAAACAAGGGCAGTCCTCTATTTGTACTTTTAGAGCCAAATTACATGACCAGCATATAAATACCTTAGTAACATTGTGCTGATAGATTATGACTTTCTTCTGTATAATGTACCCCAAGGGAATGAACTGCTTCATGTTTTTCCCATAGTGTGTTATCCTGGAATATCCTACTTGGCACTTTCGTCCTTAGCATCTTATCCCTCCAACTAAAATATAGCAAATAGCTGATTCCTTTTCTTTTAGGGTAGTGATAATATGGAGGACTTAAAGACTAGTAAGCCAATGTTTGGAAGTGAACTAAAACACATGAAAGTAGATGTTAAGTGATAAATTCTTTCAGTGGGATAATAGGGGATTGCAGAAGGTGTTTGTCATGCAAATGTGGGGGCCTGAGTTAAATCTTCAGAGTTTATGTAAAACTGGGTAAAATGTCGTAACCCCAATGTTCTCCAAGCCAGATGGAAATGGAGACAGGACAATCTATGAAAGCTATAGGACCAGCTGTACTGTTATATGCAGCACAGTGGTAAATAACAAATACTCCATTTCAGACAAAGATGGTGCGGATCAAAACCTGACCTGTAAATGTACCATGTGTTACACATGTACTTACATGCACTTATCATACAAAATACACACACACACATAAAGCTCTCCCATTTCTCATCTGTCTTGTGGAAGTATGGCCATGGGGAAAGCTGCCCTCCTCTCCCCATCCACCCTCCAAAACCTGGCACAGGTAGGAGAGCTGCCTTTGTTGTCCTAAGAGGAGCCAAGCCTGGTAGTGCATGTTTTTGTGAGCATGGCAGAGCTGTCACCATTTTACATCTGGCAGATCAACCCTACAACTGCCCAAATCTAGACCCAAGGTTATGATGTGGCCTACCCCAACATCAGCCCCATATATGATCTGCAGGAGCATGTGAAGGGACCTGATCCACAGACCCAAAGTTTCAGGATCTTCACAACATAGGATAACAGCATATCCAGGAAAAATCCTAGTGAGGGTACAGCATTGTTAGTGTAGTAGAAACCAGACCAATGACTCTTTACAATGAACAATTGCAAGTAAAGATGCTTAAACTTAAAATAAAGGTACATTAAATATATAGAGAAATACCTTCTTAAATCATTCTTCAGTTACTTTTTTAATAGTAAAAGTCCTTATTCACTCACATAGAAATTTCTTAACATATATGACCACAGGCTTAATTATAAGCATTAATTTGTAGGATTATTAATAATTTATATCATATCTGAAGGAATTAATTAAAAAATAAATCTGTATTTGTTCTTCTTATTAACATCTGAAATGGTAATTTTTCTACAAATTATTGGCGAAACATGTGATGCTTCATTCCAAAAAAATTTAGGGAACAACTTGCTGGGTTGGAACAGTGTTCTCTACTGTATGGCTATGTTCTGTAATTGCTGTTATACAGGAGTTTGATGGCCTTTATGTTACATTTGAAAACCCTGTTGCAACACTTTTTGAGACTATCTTTACTGCCAGTAAAATTTCAATTTGTCCCTATTTAGGTCAACTGACAGGCACAACTAGCATATCCAGTACTTTCCAAACTTGGCTTTAAAATAACTACACACTGATATGCTACAGGAGACACTTTAACACTCTAGGTTAGTGAGGTTTTATTTAATGTGATGTCCCACATGACTCTTGATGAGTCAATACATAACATTTATGAAGGAGCAGATTTCATAATTATGTAGGGAGAGGCTGAATCATTGTTCTTTTTGTTTTAATGTTTGGTCTGTAAATCCGGGTTTGGGGATCATATTAAGAAAGTAGGTAGATTATAATTTTCTTTGGAAGCTGTATGCTTTCTTGACCCCAAGCACATTTAGATGTCTAAAATGTCTGTCATAGTCACTTTTTTTTTCTGTTAAGGCAATGCATCAAATTAAAATTTTTATGCTGATGTGAAAATAAGTGTTTTAGCTATTAACACCTGGGTAGAAATAGCACATCTAATTAGTGAGATCCTGCTAAAATGGAACATGGAACAAACAAGATTTGATTGAAAGCAAAGAAAAAAAACATAAAAAGAAAAAGAGCAAAATGGAAACTTCAAAAATCGATGGGAAAATTTTATTCTGTAGGGTATCAAAGAAAAGACATCTGGGTATGGTCATGCATCCATACATTCAGGGTGTCTTAACAAATAAGGATTCTATGTTCTATACGAAATGTTTTTTCTGTACTTTAGTATACTAACAGTATTGGTACTTGGTCAATGACAATTTCTTGAAGTTTGTGCTTCCTTACTTCACCTTCCATGTCAGTGAGACAGGTATATCTTCTGATAAGAACATCATCTCATTCAAGAGGGCTCTAAATTGAAACCCCTCTTTTTTGATGTAACATCAAAATATGTATTTTGGTGGAGCATAAAGACAGCAGAAGCATTATAATGAAAAGGGAGGAAACTGCCAAGCCTTCTCTTCTTCCTGAGTTTGCTCAGTTTTCGTTTTGTTGATTGTGTCTTTTCAAATTATCGAGGACATTTGGGAAACATCGCCAAATGTTTAGTAAATTTTAATTAGCTATAATATTGAATATGTAAAAATAATCAATTACAAGGATTGAATCAAATATTTTTCTAGTAAGCACAAAAATGAGTACTTGTAAATGTATGAACACTTGTGGAGATGATCAACTTATTGTCTATGAGGTTGATATCTGTACTTCAATATTTTCTGTACAAAGTCATCAAGGAAACTGTGTGCAGAGTACATAAAGTGCACAAAAAAATACTTTACTCAAGAATAGTGCAATGTGGGCACTTTGGCCCCAACTTGTTAATACAAATGGTGGTGGATCTAAGTTGGAAGTTGAACAGAGGGAAGGTTCTGCAGAAAGGGTGGCAGGGGCTCTCTGTGTGATTAGGTGATAACTGTGAGTGGATTTCACATTGGTAGTGGTAAGATCTTGCACCCTTAGATAGTAGAAATTGTGGGACTGTCTTTGTGATGGCATAATTCAAAGACAAGGTTCCCAGGAGATTGTTGTGTTTTTTGAGATAGTGTTCCATGGGATTCAGGCCAACTCTGAATCTATATAGCTGAACATGAACTTTAAGTCCAGAATCTCCCAGCTCTACCTCCCAAATGCAGGGGATATGGTCTTGCAGTGCCTGGGACCAAACTCAGGGCTTCAAGCATGTTAACCAAGCAATCTATTGACTTAGCTACAACTCCAAAGAACCTCAAAGAACTCTTAGGTTCTTTGAGAAACCTAACATTTTTTGAGAAAAAAAATATATTGAGAAATATATTTTTGGTTGTAGAAGGAATTTTTCTTTTGTTCCCATAGGAGGAGAAAAGCTATCATTAAAATAAATAAAGATTTGGTTTAAAAAAGAGAAACATTTGAGAAAGAGAAATGACAGCTCATCCACAGAGGTGACAATCATATAGGTTGTGAGGAAAACTCATAAGGTTTAGGGCAGTGTTCTAATCTTGTCTTTGCAGGAAAATGCTCATCTTCAAAAAGTTGAGAGACCTTGGACAACTAGATGATTAAATAAGAAAAGATAGCTATCCAGAAAGAACCACCAAGCAAAAATAAATCTGTTATGGCATCATATCCTCTGCAGGGTAAAATCTCATTACCTGAAGACACACACACATGCACACACATGCACACACACACACACACACACACACACACACACACACTTCTCAGTATAAGTATTTGATTTTAAAATCAAAGATGATTTTGGAGTTAGACGATGGCTATCCATCTCAAAATCCAAGCTTGCTAAAACAAAAAATCAGTTACTACCTCACATAAGTAGCCATCTAGCATGAGACAGAATGAAGAAAGAATTTAGGAAAAAAATACTTCTCATAAATATTTTTGTCTTTGTTGTACCTTTCTTTGAATATATGTCTTTATGAATGATGTTTAAGTTTTCCAAAATGATCAATATTTTTTTCTGCAGTAATCTTTCAAGTTTCTAGGAAGAAGATCGGACCCCCAACAATGATTCCACCTAGTTGATATGATGTCATAATGCTAATAGCACTACTTTACGATCGGTTTTGGGTACAAGCTGACTGAGATGATTCCAACTTTGTTAGCTAAGATGGTGCACCTTTTTATAATGTTCTGGACAGAACTTCAACTAAGAACAGAAAAACCCTACCGACTAATCAGAGACTGCTTGCAACTATACAAGACAATAATCCGGAAATGTAACCATCATTTTAGTTTTTACAGGATCCCATAGCAATATCATCACCCCCGTGACAGCTGGAAGTAATTTGTTCTCAGGGGTTAGGAACATTTATTAGGTGCTGATTATAAGTGGTATGGAGTTGGGGGTTGGGGTATAAATTAAGTAGGCTCAAGGATCTATTTTGAAAACCAATATAAAAAAAGGATTTGGATAGGATAGTAGGTAGATTAGTGTGAGCTTACTCACGTTACTAATAAGAGTGAGTAATAGAGTGAATACTTGTGAGCTTTTATTTATAGGTGATTTACATTGTAATAGATTCTTGCATATTCACACAAATTCAAATTGTGTTTGTTATATTGAATATGCTCCTATTTCTGTTATACAATATTTGTACACCTATGCAAAGTTATTTTGCCATATTGCATGCATGTATGTTTCTAACTCTGCTTAAGATTTTTTTTTTTTGCCTTTAAAAAATTTTAATACCAAGATACTAAATGGAGAACATATTTTGTTTTGGAAAACAATGTGTTTTTAAAGAAACAATACAGTTTAATTTTTTTCCCTGTGACTTCTAGATCTTCTTTTTAACATGTGATTTAACAATATGTTGCATTTTGACAGTGATATATA
>NW_026067897.1:886836-924207 GCF_014885135.2 Alexandromys fortis | reverse complement strand
CCCCCCCTCGTCAGCCCAAAGAGCAATCAGGGTTCTCTGCCCTGTGGGAAGTCCAAGGACCACCCTCCTCCATCCAGGGTGAGCATCCAGACTGCCTAGGCTCCCACAAAGCCAATACATGCAGTAGGCTCAAAAACCCATTGCATGCTTAAGATATTTTTTATATTGATACAATTTTAGGATATGTTTATCAATTTATACTATACATGTCTGCCTCTGATCAAGATAATTATACATTGTTTACATTTTGAGTTCATTGTCCTCATTTGCTACACAGTTGTTTGAAGATGGCTTAATAACTTAATATGAAGCCTTAGACTTTAAACTGTAAAGGTATTAAGAACTATAGGTCAAGAGTCTTATAGTTAGTCTAATCAGGTTTATTAGATGCATACTGATTGTATTTCACATAGAGAGGCAATCTTCAACTGCCCGGCACCGCGCCCCATGTCTGAACTCTGTGCGCTGGCACCCAGTTCGCGAGCTTAGGGCAAGAGGGCTGGAGGTTAAAATACACAGACACACACAGACAGAGAGACAGCGACATGGGTCATCCTTAAATTCCCCAAGAATGACCTCTTTATTGTGTTCAGGGGCAGATTATATAGAGATAGTCACGCCCCAGCCAATCTCACCAGAAACCACTCTCCTGCCATCAGGAATTCCTGAAGATCTTATGCTCAGAGCAGCTGTAGGCACTTAGATTAGGGGAAAACAAGTTGTTTCAGGATCTGGAAACTAGGAATGATAAAGTAAAGATAGAGAGAATGAGAGAAAGGATAGGTATTAGGTATATAAAAGGACTAGGTTTAACATTCTATACCATAACATAGCTATTACTCTTTTATAAATTATTAGATGTCAATGAGAAGGACATAGACAATTTGTCTTGCTTTTATGTTTTTTTTTTTTTTTTTAAGTGAAACACAGTAAAAGGAGACCTATTCAGTATGACCACATTAGGAGAAACAAGGTAGGCATTCAGTGAACCTCTCCAGTTCATCTTCAGGTTCCTTATGCAAGATTATAGTTTAAATATAACGTTAAGCAAATGCACTTTTAAGCAGTCATGTTGAGGTTGTTGTTATTCCCACCATTGGACCATCATTGTCTGGGTCTCCATCTTCTCCAGTAAGGTAGTCTAACAAGTCATTAGAACCATGTGAATTGTCTTGCCTGGAGATATATCCCCAATAACTCATTTCTTAATAAATGATGTTGCAGAGTTATCATAGAAAGAAATAATTTTGTAATGCTTTTTTGGTCTGTTACATAGGGTTTCACTGTTGTATGTGTGAAAACATCTAATGGAAATCTTCTCTATTTAAATGTTCACACTTCCCTTCTCATTGATAATATGATTCTATAATACCTTGGGAATATAATACCCTTCACTAAGAAGAATCATTTTTATGCTCCTTTCCTATATTGGACCTACTACTTCCACTACCCAATGAAATCAAAATCTCAATTGTCACCCTTCTCTCTTTTCTGGAGTGTTACTTTCTATTTGTCTCATAACTGCAAACTAGCTCTTGACTGGCCAGCCAATATATTGTCCTGTTACCAAGTGGGCTCAATAAGACATTCTCTGATGATGTTTGGACCCTGAATAAAAAAAAGAGATCCCTTTCAATGTGTTTCATTCTTTATTCTTCGGATATATAATAACATGAAAAGTTTCTTTATATTCACATGGTTCTTTGTAAATGGGTACTTTGTTTAGAATTTCTCTCTTTAAATCAAAGTGCCCCTAGCACTGATTATATCCTCACTGCAATAGAAATTCATAACCACTGTACTTTCTTCGTGTATTAAAGATTTTGAGATGACTTTTTTCTATTATCTTCCTATTGTTGTCACAAAGCAGCAATAATAAATAATATAAAGAAAGAAAAATTCATTTTGACTCAGAGTTTCAGTATATGATTGCTTGGTGCTCTTGTTCTGAGTCTGGGGTAGTATAATACATCACTAAGAGCAGAAAACAAAAAACGGCTATGAAAGTCCTAGTGCTATGTCCCATCAAGGACACACCCTCAATGATTTCATTTCCCTTCTGTAGATGGCATTTCCTAAATATTCTGCCTTTTACTGGCTCTGAAAATACAGAACTCTGGGAAACATTCTGGAGAAGCTGTAACACTCAGCTACCTCTTCTAGTTTTCTTTCAGTTGCTGTAATGAGCCAAAGCAAACCTGGGCAGGGAGGGCTTATTTGGATTGTACTTCCATTGCACAGTCCATCACTGAGGGAAGTTGGAGTAGGAGTGCACATGGGAGCAGAGGAGGAAAAGCCTTTATTGGCTTTCTATACGGATTGTGCTTTCTTATACAACCTAGGATGACCTGCCCAGGACTGGCAGCTGCACTGTCAGCTGAGAGCTCTCCTACATCAATCATTAATCAAAAAAAAAAAAAAAATACTCCACAGATATGCTGAAGGACAATCTGATGGAGACAGTTCCTTATCTGAGTTTTGTTCTTCCCAGACGACTCCAGTTTGTATCCAGTTTACTAAAAACAAATCTGTAAATATGCCAAATATTTCAAATATGTTCATTTTCAGAAAGTGCAGAATGCAAATCAATCCTCTGTGGAACTTTTTGTGTGTATTGCTTTGATGGAGAGGATCAGAGTTTGTGAGATATTCTCCAAGATGAAGTAACCAAGGACAGATTAAGTATATTTTTCTCTAGTCTAGAAAGTGAAGCCCTAATCTTGTGTTTTAAAATATCGTGTGGGGCTTTTAAAAGTACCACTGCTGAGGACCCATTGTGGACCAGTCACATCCAATTTTTAGAAGCAGATACTGATGTTTACATGTTATTATCTGCTTAGTCATTCTTGTATAAGTCCTGCTTGAAATGAAAGGAGCTTAGACTGATGGTGATTTGTCAGTCATTGTATCTTTGACTACCATCTTTACCTCATTGTTGCCGTGTTTCCCTTGTGATCCTTCTCCAGAACACATGCCAGGGAACAGTTACTCATGAAAATTGTAGGACCCCTGAGTTAACACTCAGAGCATTAAACTTTTTAATGTTTTGAGGAATTTAGATTGTCAGACGCCCCTCATAAGGTAAATAACATTCTCACAACTCTAAGAAAAAAAAATCTTTCAAGTGGTAGATTTTTTTTTTTTTTGGATAAAATTTCCTTAGCACTGTTTCAAGGGTTCATTTAGAAAATGCCACCTCATCACTGAGGAAAAGCACATTCTAAACAAAATTATTTTATATTTAGTTTGAACTTTATGCAAGCAATTTGGCTGTTCTTGATATAGCTTATAGTGAGAAGAAAAGAGCCTGACAACACTCTTTCTAAGCACTGAAGTAAAAAATGACCGAATAGCTAAGCCTCAATTTACATTTTCAAGTGGTGTCATGGTGAGTTTATTTTTGCCACAGAGATTTGACTGTGCTGTAATAGAAAATTTGAAACTTGACATAGCACAATATATTCTAAAAGAAGCAAGGAAGAAACATTGTTACATTTAGTTTATATTCCCTTTGACATTTTATAAATAGTATTAACATTTTCTAAGTGATATATGAATTGGCTTCTGAGTGCCTGTGTGTTTGTATTGGTAATCTTACTAAGTAAAAATGTCAGGTTCTAGTCTTCCAACTAATTCTCTCATCTTGTCTGACAGTCTTGGTTCAATAAACAGTCCTCTATAAGAGATCTGAACTTTAACAGAATATTTAGTGAAACCAGAGTTGGCAACTATTTAAAAAATAATAATGGAGATGGGCCAGATGATAAAGAACATGTTCTGCAAAGATACTTATACTGAATCTCTGGTACACACATAAGACCTGTAGGCAATGGTGAATAGCTGCAATCCTGGAAGAAATCCACAGGCTCCCATTTCTGTGGAAAAAAAAAAAAAGCAGAACCTCTTTTACAAAGTAATTTATCCTTAAACTTAAATTTTGAAGTCAAGATCCATTGAAATATATGTGGTGGTCTAGCTTAGCAGCCTGTACAGTGAAATGTCTTTCTGTTGGTTCCACCCTGCTTGGCTTTTCCTGCAAGGCATAGTTCTGTTTACCACCCCAACTCTCAGAAGCAGTTGGTCCATGCCACCACCAAGTAACTAGCAGCACACTGCCCAGAGACTCCATTCAAATGCTTAGCCTCCTGAAGAAGTCAGAGCTATTAGTGCTGTCAGTGTGAACCAGGAAGCTGTCTCTCAAAGAAGACGTGCACTTTTTGCTGCTAATGCTGAGTCATGAAGCTTTCTCTTAACACAGCCACACCTATGCTCGCTGCCAGCAAACAGAGCCTATCTGGAAAAAAAAATGCAGCTACCAAGAATCTGTGCTTGGCCCCTGTTTTTGTGGGTCTAGAAGCCCCTTTCCTTTTTTTTTTTTAAAGCTTTTTTATGTCTTATGTGAATTCATGCCCCATACAGTGGGTGACATTTTGTAAGTAGAGACAGCTTTTTCATTTACCAGCTGCAAATAATCACACCGAAACTATATTAATTACAACACCTTTTGGCCTATTATCTTAGGCTTCTTCTTAATTAACTCTCACATCTTAAATTAACCCATTTCTATTAAACTGTGTATCACAACTAGGCTGTGATCTAATGGTAAGTTTCCGGTGTCTGTCTCCTTTGGCAGCTACATTGTGTCTCTTTGACTCCCCCTACTCTTTCTCCACATCTGTTAGGATTTCCTGCCTGGATTTACTTGGCTGTCATTGGCTGAAACAGCTTTATTTATCAACCAGTAGAAACAACACATATACAGAAGGACTCTCCACATCAATAAGATTGATGTGGTCTAGAAAAATTCCTTAAAATTTTTTCATATCACAATTTCACTTCTAAATGGTAGCATGAAATTTTGCTTCAGTTACTGCATAGAAGGTGGGGATAATAGTACCAATGTTGTAATTGCACTATGTAAGCTATAGTGTCTTAGATCTTTAAGAAGAATGTAAACATTCAGGTGAAAGTATGCTTCTACAGTGACTTACATTTTAATGAGGCACAAAAGTATGGCACATAATGCTGTTCTGTCTGGTGAATCTTATTATATCCTGGAAGAATTACGCTAACGTTTTTGTTTTGACATAGGAATCATTGCTAGTGTTTTCAATTTTGTTTTCATTTAATTTTATATTTTCAAATAGAAATGTGTTAATTTTCAAGATTTGAGAACAATTCACAATACTTGTTGAGCTACTTTAATAAATATAATAGAGACAAAATATATCTTAAGGAATTGAAAATGAAGACACAAATTCTATTATTGTGAATTTTTCTTCCTTGAGATGCTTTTGCTCAGTGCTCTGGATTTAGTCTGTTGCAAGATTGTCCTGAATCATGCATATAATTAAATGAGAGAAAAAATATCAAAGTCATTGCTGCCATTATAAAAAGTAGAATCTTGTGTACAGACAGATGAGAACGGCAATGCTTCTGCAAAGCATGTGCATACAGTGATTCTCTGTGTCTGGAAGGACTGCCTGAGACCTGCACAACAGTTCTTCCCTTAGAAGGTGCTGTGGGCTTAAGTCATCCACAGCAGTGATCTAAATAATGTAGCCTCTTCTATGATGTTTTGCTTCTTGTACAAATAATCAAGACAAATTTTCTCTCTTTCATCAGAAGACGCTTAATTATTAACCAGTAGTTATACTGCCATATAGAGTTAAAGAGAAAGTCCTTTGAGGAAAAAATACATCCCTCACTTCAAAAAGAGTAAAAGGTAATTTAATCTCAAGCTAAATGTGAGTGACCATGGAAAGAGAATTTAAATTCAAGTTGTCCCTAAAAGATGTAAAGTACTTACAAGAAATTTTATTAGTTAAAGATCATCAAAGAAAGGCATAAATTAAACCATGTATCAAATACCTTGTGGGGATCAAGCAAATAAATTATAGTACAATGTGCAAAATTCTATTATAGGTCACAGGGGCTATCTAATTACTTTTACTTTTTGAGTGAGCAGAAGATAATCCTTTTTTTATAAATACATTTTCAAGGCTTTGATGACTTATGCCTAATGGTAAGGCATAAATATGGGCAACAGATGACTTTTAAAGAAAATATAACGTATCCAAAAATTTAGTCTGTTTTCCTACATATAATTCTCCTTCATGAGCACAAAGTTTTTTTCTTTTCATCATGAATATTTAAGACAGAAATAGCTTTGTTTTGAGGAGTGCATCTTCAGTTTATACTTCTTCTGTTGGCCAAGTATGGAATTTTGTGTACAGAAAAGTCAAATGTGTTTTTACATATCATGCTTCAATTGTGGTACATCCCTAGTGTTGGCTGTAAATCAGCCTGAATTGATAGGAAGGAAGCTTTTAGCAAACAAAGAAGTTGACAAAGCTATTAAAGAAGAATTCCCAAATTGTATCAGATTCAGCAGCCCATATGATACGACTTATGTTTTCTCTGCTTCATCAGTGATGTGATATTTACAAGGAACCCGATAGGAGCAATATAAAATAAAGTTAAAGTAATTAAGAACACAGTATTCCCTAAAGACCTAAGGTGGCACTTGAGGAAAGAAAACATTTTGGTGAAACAACAATTATGCCCTTTAACTATATTGGCTGCTTCCTTTTATCTCTATAGCTATTTCTACTCTATGAACTATTTCATCTGAGGGTTAGAGAATGGGAAGAAATAATAACCTTCTAATTCTATTTTCAACCATGTTGATTTGATTGCATTCATAGTATAATTTCAAGTGGAAGTAAAAATTGTAATTTTCAGAAAACTAGTAAATTGTGTCATACCTATTCATGATTAATAATTTTATTTATTCTATTATCTTGGTATTCCCTATAGTTAAAGTATGAGATAATAAATAATCACATTTATAGGTGTTTAGATAACAATATAGTCACTTGAAAATTTTTAAAACAAAGTTATTTTTTGTTATGTAAAAATAATCCTGACAGGAATCAAAACAAGAGCTTGGATTTGTGAGAAATTCAACCAGATTGCATAAATTTTGTGAGCACAGTAAAAGTCTCACTTCTTAATTTTTAACCAGAAAGAGAAATGAGACTCCAATACTATTGTTCATTTGTTCATCTATTTTTCACTGGCAAAATCTGAAATAGATAGATAGATAGATGATAGATAGATAGATAGATATGAAGATATAGATATATATTGAACTAACTGTATTATGTGATAACTTAAATACTCATTAAAACAAGAAAAATCAGTTGCTATTATTATATAGAATGCATATGCTTTATCAAACAATACATGTTCTTTTACTATTTGGTATAACTATAGAACCAAATAGAGCCGAACCATATCAGTAGGTATTCATAACAAAACGTCACTAGAATCCTTACTCAGTGCCTTTGAGGTCTGATTATGTCATACGATGTCTCAGAGCTTTTAATTTATTTTATTATTTTAATTTATTTTAGTAATATGAGTTATTAGGTTAATAAAATTGATTTAACCCATTTATCATTCTGTGGGTTGATATCTAAAATAGGGTACCATTTTTAATTGAATTTCCTTTGGAAGATTTTAAAATGAGTCTTCTTCAGTTTAAAATTAAAATTATACTGAGGAATGAAAGAATTAATTTATTATGGCTGTGAAATTTTTGAATATTCTAAGAATGAAAAGCTGGTTCTTATGAAGTAAGTGGTCTTGGCAAGCAAATGTTCATTTAAAACATGATTAATTAGAAAGTATTATAAGCACATTTGGAATTTTACTAAAACAACTATCAACATTTATTTCAATCACGTAAGGTTTTGGCCAAAAATTGCCAAAAAATTAGACAACTCGGCTTTAGAAATAACTAAATAAAACAAAATTAAGAAACACAAAATGTGATGTTTAGTGTAGATATGGCTTGAGAGGTTTTTAATTCTGCTAAGCAGGGTGCTCAGTTGTTGAAGAAAACACTGTGACTACCACCTAGATTTTTTTTAATTTTTTTTATTTATTTATTAAAGATTTCTGACTCTTCCCCGCCACCGCCTCCCATTTCCCTCCTCCTCCCCCAAGAGATTTTTTTATAATCCACGCAGACACAGGCTGGGAAACAGACATAAGGAATACAAACTGAAAAGTTTATTTTCTGAAGTTTTGTGGCACAATAGATAATTAGAAATACCTGATGGAGTTGATCTTTGTTGGGCCTCATGAGACCCGGGCATGAGGCCCTGTGTAACTTCCTGTGCCTAAGGAGTTTGGTGACCTGTCCCTGGCCATAACTTTGGCACAAGGGTGACTCAGCACAGCCGGACCTAAAACTGCCTCTGCCCAACCACTGCTAAAGTGGTAAAATTCCGGAGGTCCTTATTCCCTAGCACCATCCCTCTCATTGAGGGAGAGGCTGGCGGGAGCGGCTCTGCCTTAGCCCTATCTGCTGGAGAACCCAGCACCTTTACTCTAGACAGAAAAAAAGTCTCTGATGCGGTTCATTTGACAAACCGTCTGGATTTAATTTTCATTATTTTAGATTGTCATCTGCTTGGAGTTCACTGCAAAAGTACCCCACAACCAATTATGAAGTTTTAGTTTGCATTTAGAAAATTACTTTATAATTGTATGAATATTTTCCTTTTTAGTGAACTGGCATAAATATTTTTTTTAATATGACATTACAGGATGCACAGTAACCATTTTGTAAGCAAAGAGTTCATTTTTTTTTTCTAAAGAGAAACAGATTGTGGAAATAAAAAAATAGATTGTAGACTCTTTGGTCAAAGTTACACATAATCAATTTTGATTAGTTATTAGTAACATTTGTTTATTTAAGTCACTAATTCAGGTTGCAGGTTGTAAAATTTTGTGCACTAGGTTAAGTTTCACAAATAGATATAAATATTGGTTCATAAAAATGTGTTCTTTTATTACTATGTAATTTAGCCCAAATGCTCCAAGAGGGGAAATTCTTTCCCATGTTTTTCAGGCAACAATGAATCAGTTTTCTGGCAAGAAAAAGCTTTATCCCAGCAGAACGTACAACCTTTACTAAAACGTATTGTGTCTTGGGCACATGAATAAATTCTAATTTTTATGTTTTAATTGTCCCATTGGAATAGCAATAAAAGATATCTTATTTTCTAAAATGTCCTAAATGTACCCTATTTTCTAACTCAGTTTTGTAAACTAAAGCTGTATTATATTAAATAGAAACTTAGTTTTTAATTTCATATTATTGGGGTGGTATAGATGAAAGTGGTCCCCATCAGCTCAGATATTTGAATATTTGTTTGCAGGTGGCAGAGCTATTGCAAAGGATGACGTGGAGAGGCCTTGTTAGGTGAGGTGTGGCACTGGGAGACGGTTTTGGTTTGAAAACCCCAGTAACAGGCTCAGCTCTCTCGTACATGGACCTTGCGGATCAGGTGTGAGCTTGTGCTGGACCCTAACCTACTCCAGCAAGTTGGCCACAATGATTGTCATGGGCTGTAGCCCTCTGGGACCTTGGGTCCCCAGTTAAAGGCTTTCTATTGTAATTTGTCTCAGCCATGGTATTTCATCATCACAACTTTCCTTTTCTGTTTCAGAAAAAGTCATTTTAATTATTAATCAAACTTATTTTACTATATACAATTTCTCTCTTAACACTATGGTATAAAACCACAGTAAAACACATTTTTAATAATATTAAAGAATAAAATTCAAATCACATTTATGAAATAATGAATGAACCTAAGGTAACTTATATACTTGCTATTAAACAATAAATTTCTAGTCAAGTTTAGATTTTAGGCAAACGTTTTGGCTGTTTTTGTTTGTTTCTAATTAAATTTTAGCTAAAATTTGTTTGTAATTTAATTTTAATTAAAATCTTGCTTCATTACTGCCACCCTTCCCTTTTTTCTACCATACCCACTCTTAATCAAAATAATTATTTATTTTTATTTGATTATTACTTTTTATATAGTGAGGTGCGTTGTATTTATGCATATACACAAATATATAATGCAACCGGTTTAATATGTTTAGTGTTACCTGTGTGTATATGATTTCAGGACTGACATCTTTGGTGATTGACACATCTTTTTCCTTTGTCATTTCAAGAGAATGATGTTGAAATAAGAGCGGCGGGGCTGTGTCCCCAACACCCCAGCCGCTTGGCTAGCTTATGCCCGAAATAACAACACACAAACTGTATTCATTTAAGAACTGCTTGGCCCATGAACTCTAGCCCTTACAAGCTAATTCTCGCACCTGGACTAGCCCATTTCTAATAATGTGTGTAAGCACCCCAAGGTGCGCTTACCGGGAAGATTCTAGCCTAAGTCCATCGTGGGTTGCAGCTGCCTGGGGGAGCAGAGCATGGCGGCTCTCCGGTCCCTCTGGAAGCAGCGCAGAGTCTGACCTCACTTCCTCTTCCGCCCAGAATCCTATTCTGTTTACTCCTCCCAACAATGTTCTAACCTATGAGGCCAGCCAAGCAGTTTCTTTAATTAACCAATGAAATCAACAGATTGATATATGACACTCCCACATCAGAATGAGAGCTATACAGTGTAATACTTTAAGAATATCTGTCTCAGATAATAAATTACCTTAGACAATGAATTTGTCTTACCCCAAATCAGACAAAAGACAAAACCCCTATAGAGTCAACCATCTTTATATGTTAGCCAACTAATTGCATTTTGCAAAACAAAAGTCTCCTTGAGAAACTGGGAAACTAGCAAAATTTTTTTGTCTGTTTGTTTCTTGCTTTTTTTTTTTTAGAACAAAATAAAGGGAGGATAAAATGATATCCAGATTGTGCAGAAGATTTTTTATAGGGATCAGTGAGGGTACAATGATCACAAGAAATTTGTATATTATAATAAAAAGTAACATGGTTGTGCACAAAAAATAATTAAAATTTCGTGTGGCATTGTATCTATCCAAAAGTTTTTTATGTTGCAAGGTTAACTAGATGATTTCCACTTCTACACATAAATATTGAGTCTAAAGACTTATTGAGCACAGACTCTAAATTAGACAATGTCATTTATGAATAGCATTAAATTTATATTAATAATTTATAATATATAAATACAAATTAGATATTAAAATATCATAACAATATTCATAATAGAATTAATTATTTTTTAACAATTAATTAATATTGAGTGATAAACTTATTTTCTCAATAGTAAAATCAGCAATCTCAACACTGCAAAATACACATATATTTCACATGGGCCCAGAAACCATGTAGAAGTCTCTCTCTGTATATAGTTGAGTACTGTATTTTTTATTTATTTTAATTTTGCTGTCAAAATATTTAGAAATTTTATGGCCTTTTATAGAGCTATATTTTAATAATCCAATCACCCTTTGAATTAAAAAGTGAAGTTTTTTTCTCTGTTTTTAGCCTGATTTCCAGAGTTAATATCTGAAAATACAAGATTCACTTTTTCTGTTAAAAAAAATTATACTGGCTCAAAAATAAATTTTAGTTTCTATAATTTTGTCGTGTATGGATAAGATTATATTTACATAAATGTTTCATTTGTTTGTTTGTTTTGTCGTCTGTCTGTGAGACATCTAGCAGTGTCTATCCTATCCTACCCTACCCTACCCTACCCTACCCTACCCTACCCTACCCTACCCTATCCTATCCTGTCCTATCCCTGGCATATGAGTTGACTTTTGGGAACCAATTACCCATGATGGGTTACCTAGCCCAGACTTGATTCAGGTGGGGAAGTTTGGTCCTGCTTCAATTTGATTGTTGACTCCCATGGGAGGCCTGCAGGTGTCTGTAAAGAGAGGAGGAATGGATAGGGTTGAGAGTTTCTGCTAAATAGAGGGGAGGTCAGTCAGCGCTCTCCAGCCTAAGTTTTGTTTTGTTGTTTTGTTTTGTTTTTCCTTCGAGACAGGGTTTCTCTGTGTAGCTTTAAGCCTGCCCTGGCACTCACTCTGTAGACCAGGCTGGCTTCAAACTCACAAAGAACCACCTTCCTCCGTCCCCCGAGTGCTGGGATTAAAAGCTTGTGCCACCACTGCCTTAAAAGTTATAAACTTAATATGAGTCTTCCTGGAGAGTTAATAAATTCTTTCCAACTCAGCAGTGGTGTATTTGGGGGCTTCCCTACGGGGTGCATGCATGCTCTGAGGTATTCCCCTGACACCTCCATAATTTGAACAGAAGAGAACGAGCATGTCTCCTTCTTATCATATTGTCTTCAAAAGCTGCTGCTCCTAAAATACATTAATAAAGGCACCAAGGTAGGAGAGTTCACAAACAAATTCAAAATTGGATACTCAAGGACAGGTGAGAGTAGAAATACCAGATGCTATAAAAATAATTATTTTTTATAGGAGAAATCAAGGTTGTCCAACTTCATTTAAGGTCTATAATGGGAGATATTGGCTATTACTATCAGAAACAGTAAATGAACAGTAGAATTGCGCTAATATTGATAAAGTGGCTACTATGGAAGCGGTTTTCCTGAAGTCCTATTATATTTATATGTATGGATAGCTTTTACTCATCAATCACACTTAGTATCTTGAGTTGCTTTTTATAACAAAGTTTGCAATCTTGTTTACATGAAAATAATACTTTTATTTCTATGGAGAATAACCACAAAAATAAATTTTTATTCACCAGCTTTGTTCTCAGTTTTTAATCACTGTAATTAGAAGAACATAAACATTTAAAATCTCAATAAGACTCTGACTTAGGAAGCAAAAATGCCTTGTTTAATGACAAAAGCACTCATTTTGTTTTAAATAACTTTTTAACTAATAAATTAACAGGTTAAGCCAATCAATTGAGTCATTTTTCTTTAACATTAATGTCCTAATGGACAAAGCAGGCACAATTCACTGGTGACTTCCTGATCCCAACATGCTCATAAAAGTGCTATCAGGTTTATAAGTTCCAATTTTTATTGGACAAAACATGATTTAAAGTTTTGTTTGCATCCTAATGTTAAGTTTCTTATTTATAAGTCATGCTTACTTTGTTTGAAGGAAGGCAACTAGTTAAGGTCCTGGCTGCTTAGCCCCGAAATAAATACACAGAAACTATATTATTTAAAACACTGCTTGCGGGCTGGAGAGATGGCTCAGTGATTAAGAGCACTGCCTGCTCTTCCAGAGGTCCTGAGTTCAATTCCCAGCAACCCCATGGTGGCTCACAACCATCTGTAATGAGGTCTAGCACCCTCTTCTGGTGTGCGAGCATACATGGAGGTAGAATGTGTATACATAATAAATAAATCTTTAAAAAAAAATAAAACACTGCTTGGCCTATTAGCTCTGACGTTTTATCACCTAGCGCTTACATTTTAATTTAACGCATTTCTAGTAATCTGTATATTGCCACATGGCTGTGGCTTACCAGATAAAGTTCTATCTGGCTCCAGCAGGGCTGCATGGCTTCTCTCTGACTCCTCCTTCTTTCTCCCAACATTCTGTTTAGTTTTCCCTGCCTAGCTCTGTTCCCCTATAGCTCTGCTATAGACCCAAAGCAGTTCCTTTATTAACCAATAATATTCACAGCATACAATGGGGGTATCCCACATTACTGCTTAAGGACTTTGGGTTGACAAATACCTTCCTAAATCAGGATATATGCAGTCCATGATGACTTAGTTGCAGTTCCTGCTTGGTTATGGAAATGAATGACTAAAAACTAAGTAGCTGTTATCTCAATTAAATCTGCCGTATCTCATCTAAATCCTTTGTTGGAAAAGAATGATCCAGTCTCATAGAAATCTCTCATGAGATGCTCTGATAACATATTTATATTACAAATTGGTCAAGGCAGCACATCATATAAACTTAAGAAATCTTTCCCAGAGATACTAGGAGGAAAAGAGCATTGCTGTTTTCATGATGAAATAATTACTCTTCTCTTGAGGCTCAAAGGGTTAGCATGAGATTTCTGGAATCACTAATTATAATCAAAATCTAAAAATATTATAATCAGGATGTCAGATAAGACTAAGGACCCTGAAGTTAAACAGTTAATTGGATTCAAGGGAAAAACATGAGGTATAAACCTTTAAGTATCTTGTGGTTTAGAATTAGAGAAACAAGACTCAAAAGAGTCCCGTGGTAATGCTTCCTGTGTGTGGTAAATGCAATCAAGATAAACTTATTTATGAATCCACTGGGAACACATCATAAAATGATGATCACTTAAATTGGAAACATAAAATAAACCTCTGTTCCCTTTGGCAATGATTTCTACTAATAGCAGTTCACCCACATGGCAATTTCCTGATTCAGCATTCATATATAAATAAACTTTGACATTTTGGGGGCAGTAAGGATTTTTTTTTCTGTCTTAATTTCTTGTGAGCCTATATTTTAAAAACTTTTCTTGGCCATTACTAGCTTTGAACTTGACTAATTCCACCAGGACATCAACACACATTTCCTAGTGGACAAGTGGCAGCTTCCTTTGTATATAGCCGAGTAGGAAACAAGAGCATGCCTTTGTTGTTTAGAAAATTTAAGCTGGCTTTTGAAAATCAAAATCTTTCCTTGGGATAAAAGAGACATCACAGCTCAGTTCAAAGCAATGGGATGGTTACTAGAAAGCATACAGTGGTTTTAGCCCTTTAAATTATGCATAATCTCAGATATATTTAGAATCAGTAAACAGCTTTACGTCGTGGAAAGGAGAAGAACAACACACATTTAAAGAAAAGATTCTAGCAGAGTGAGTCTTTGAAGCTATCGCTGTATTTTCAGGTGGTATATAGGCGTATACCAAGAGAAATGCCTCAGCCTGACAAGTCGCTTAAGTGTCTTCCGTGGACAGTGAAAGAAGATTCTGTCTGATTAGTAAAACTCTTATTATTTTTGGCTTGTAATGTTATAATCTTTGCTCATGGCATGCTTTTTCCATATTATGTTTATTTATTTCTTTCCACGCCCTTTAGTAATCTGCAAATACAATGACTGTCAGATTTATTTTGTCATATTTTTCAAGTTCTCTCCATGATATCAGTTTTACATCACTGTTTCATTACCTGCACAAATACATTGTGCAGCAAGTCTAGGAAGGTGACAACTGATACAATTTGCCTGTGAATTTTGTGTCCCTAAGGGTCCATTGCCATTGAAAGCTTAGTTCCCAGGTTATTGTTGGAGTTGCTAGAATTCTTGAAAGGTGAAAATAGATGAGTAGTCTTAGAGAAGCAGAGGAATGAAGTATTTTTCTAAGGAGAGCTATTATCACAGACCATGCCCGTTCTCCTCACTTCCATACCTTCTCCTTGTTCTCTCTGGGCCTTCTTGCTCTTAAAATTCACACGCATGCGATGGAACTGTCATGTCCTGAACTTTAGCCTCCAACCACAGAAACTAAGAAAACCTTTCTTTCTTTATAAGTTAGTGTTTTATCACAGTTTCACAGAGTTGCTCAGTACATCTGATTACTACAAATTTGGTAAATGAATGTGCTTCATTTTGTGGAATTTGGAAAATTAAAATATATACATTATACAATAGATACATTTTTTTAAAAATAATTTCAATGGGTAATTGTTTTGAGTTCTGAAAAGACTGATTCTGTAATTACATACCAATTAGTCATGAGAATACCTGCAAAATTAAGACTGACACCTGTCTTTAGCAAAATGAAAGTGTTTTGAATATTATAATATATAAGACATCATGTTACAGGTATACCACACAATTCTACAGGTGAAGTGTTAGTAGAAAGAACTAATCATATGTTAAAAGAAATGCTTAATATACAGGTAGGGGAAGCTAAGACCCTCAGAGATAGGTTGCATAATGCCTTATTAACATCAAATTTTCTCAATGCTAATGAGAAAATAACAACAGCTGCAGAAAGACATTGGACAATAAAGAAAACTACTGAGTTAAATCAGTCTGTGTACTTTAAAGATGTGTTGACCTCAGAATGGAAATCAAGCTATGTGTTATGTTGGGAAAATGGTTTCACTTTTGTTTCCACAGGAAAGAAAAAGCTATGATAAAATCAAAATAAATAAAGACTCGATTCAAACAAAAGAGACCTCTTAATAAGAGAAGTGACACTTCATCAAACAATATGACATGTTGAAAGGAAAACTCAACCAATAAGTGTTGGGGTAGGGTTCTGTTTGTTTGTTTGTTTGTTTGCTTGTTTGTTGGCTTTACAGGAAAGTAGAGATACCCACCTTCAATAAATCAAAAGACCTTGCACATCTAGATGTCTAGAGAAAAGGAAAAACTATCTAGTAAAAAATTACCAAGCAAAGAAAAAAAATTTTTTTTTTGGTTTTTCGAGACAGGGTTTCTCTGTGGCTTTGGAGCCTGTCCTGGAACTAGCTCTGTAGTCCAGGCTGGTCTCGAACTCACAGAGATCCGCCTGCCTCTGCTTCCCGAGTGCTGGGATTAAAGGTGTGCGCCACCACCGCCTGGCCACCAATATTGTTTTTAAGTCAAAATCTCACTACTTAAGCATCTAAGCTTTTTAATTCTCAGAAAAGTTATAGTCTCAACTCAATTAAAAATCAAAGATGGCTTAGGCATTGGAGCTTTGCTCTTTTCTTCTCCAAATCCAAGGATGTTATTAAAAGAAAAATTCAGAATTTCTGTCTCATGTCAGAAGAGCCATCTGGTGTGGGACAGAAGGAAACCAAAAATTTAGGAACCCTAGTTATCAAAACAATATTTTTGTACACAAATTTAGCATTTTTTTTGACTGCTAACAATAAGCATGCTGTCCGATGTGAACAAGCAGGATACAAGGATAAGTGACTGCTAAAACTTTCTAAAACAGGGTAGGACAGTCTTTCAAATTTTCCTGCTTCTGAAATTGATCTGTCAGATATAATAGGTCTATAACCAAAATTGATTGCCCTGACTACCCTAATATCCATCCATTTCTCTCATTTCTTGAATCTTTTGGAAGTCATATGCTTTCACTTCTTGCTTAATCAGGTAATGTTATTTTCCTTTTCAGGTCTTTGCAGGGGTTGAAGACTAAATAATCACAATTACTGTCTTCTCATATTTTAGCTAAGGCATATTAGGTACAAGATTTAGACACTTCAGAATAGAACATCTGTCAGGATAATTTTTGAGTTACCAAATACCTATAGCCTATACATATTTAGTATATGTTTCTTGCTTGATGCTGTTCTTGTGGTTGTAGCTCTACTTTTGTGTATATTATTACTCTTTCTTTCTCCTAGACAATACTTAATAAGTGTTCTTATTTTATATAGTTTTGTATTAGTTTTAGAACCGTCTTATTTAGACAAAAAGAAGTATTATGGGAATTCATTCCACCAATAGGTTTGGGGAACCAGCCTTAGGGTGTGGCTTCTTGTCTGAAGATGTGATTTCCTGAAGGGAGAGAGAGGTTGCATACTCTCTTTGGTGGTAAAGTCCAGGTCAAGGACATGAAGCAGTGTGTGGCCAGTTCCCAGTTCTGTGAGTCTGTTTTTTTCATTGCGTCCTTTGTATTATATGTGTGTGTATATACTATGTATATGTATATAGCACACACCCACATATGACACACACATAATCTTTGTGGTTCTCACTACATTGCAACATCTAAAATGATTGGTTTGATCCATAAGCATCACAGCTGAAATATTAACCAAAAACCAACATTTCTGATCATAATGTGTTAAACAGCTTAGTTAAGAATGAAGGTAATATACATTGAGGGCTCAATGTTCAAAATAATAGAAAACAAATGCTGATATACCAAAGAAAATATTTATGCTGCTTTATGCAAATATGTACTGAATTAGTAAACTAAGTGGAAACTACAGTGATAATTCATGTCCTTTCACTTCAGATATACTGGTGGCTTAAGAAAAATGTTGAAATTTTTACTGCTACACTATTACATTATACTTCAGTGATGCATTCACTTTTATCTTAACATTCTTACAATACTTTGGAACATTTCTCAGCATTTCAAAATGCCATACAACACATTACAAAGTGTGAAAACATTTGTGGTTTCTCCTATCTGTCACATGTGCTGAGATTATCTTTCATACTTGTAGGAGCTGGCTCACAATGACAGAATATTACTGCTACATTATTTAAAATGCTTCATTATTTCTGCATTCTTGTCTTGGAAGCTGCAAATCAGGAATTAGACAAATATACCACTAGTTGTTATTCTATACATCCATGTAAATAGCTATTTATTAAGGTGACTAGATGTTGAGGTGTATTCAGTTATGATTTGAGTATAAGGACTTTAAAATTAGTTGAACTCAGATGTTCCTAAAGACTTCACATGGGTTTATTTATTTCTGGTGTGGTATTCTAGCATAACTATACAATTATATTTAAAATATGTTAGCTAAAGCAAAGGAAAAATGACAAAAATAAGGCATAGATTTTAAGTGTTCTGTTCAACATTTTTCCTCTAATAAAACAATGTGTAGTTTGAAATGATAGATAATTAAGACAATACATAATTGAACTAGATACAAATAAACTGAGTTTTAAAATACCTAATTTCACATTCTCTTTCTGAATTCTCTCTTTTGTTTGTCTGAAAGAGAATGGCCCCATAAGTTCATGCGTGTGACTGGGTATGGTGATTGTTTGGAAGGAATTAGGAGGTATGGTTCTTAGAGGAGGAGTGTCACTGGAGGAGGCTCGAGGGTTATAAAAGTTCACTCCAGCTGGGTAGTAGGGGTGCATGCCTTCAATCCCAATACTTGGGAGGCAGAGTTAGGTGAATCTCTGTGAGCTCAAGTCCAGCTTGCTCTACAAGAGCTAATTCCAGGACAGTTAGGGTTGTTACACAGAGAAAACCTGTCTCAAAAATCCAATAATAAACAAACAAACAAATAAAAATAAAACCTCACTCCATTACCAGCGTGTGTCTCTCTCTGCCTCTGCTCATGGATTAGATGTGAGCTCTGAACTCATGCTCCAGTGCTATGCCTGTCTGCCATCATGATGACCATTGATTCTAACCTCATGTGACAATGAGTTTCTATATATATTGTGGTGGTCGTGGTGTTAGTTTTCAGCAACATAAAATAACACTAAGACAGATGACTGGCCCATCATGTAGTATTAATATGTGCATTATTATTTACTTAGTAATACCAAAGAGTAAAAAAAAATGAAGACAACACCTTAATATATGAGTGCTGAAATGGTTCTATATATACTAAAATATTAATCAATTGTGTAAATCAATGCATAGGGTTAGAAGAATGTCTTATAAAGGCATGGAATAATTTTTAATATTATAACTGTCTGGCAACAATGTAAAGTGTATTAAAGAAATGTCTATATTTTTAATATATCAACTATGGTTGTCTCCTGCCATCAAACCTGACAGTTATGGTCTGTCTTCAATTTCAAGGTTGTCATACTAATTAGAGGAGAACACAGCTGAATGTTTTCACAATGATCACAGCACTGGTTGTTTAAATTATGATCTATGTTATTTTGGAAAAGTTTAGATTAAGCACTCATTGTAATAGAAACAGTATGCCTCCAGATATGTATTTGCTTTACTGGTAACTATTTTAAATTATGACAATTTTATCAATATTACCCATAAAAAAGTATCTTAATAATGACAGATGGAAACATTCATATAGCCATGAATACTTTAAGGTTTAAATCCTTATTGCTCATATAAATTTGCATGATTAAATATAAACAAACTAATTTTCACATAGCCTTTTGTTCTTTCCTACATTATCTTTGAAGCACTTTGTTCTCAATCAAGGTGGTGGTCGTGCACGCCTTTAATCCCAGTACTTGGGAGGCAGAGGCAGGTGGATCTCTATGAGTTCAAGACCAGCCTGGTCTACAAGAGCTAGTTCCAGGCCAGGGTCCAAAGCTACAGAGAAACACTGTCTCGAAAAACCAAATATATATATATTTGACTGCAAAATTTGATGACAAAGGGCAGAGTTGAGGAAAAATTATAATTTTCACTTTTAAGGCAATAAAATTACATCATGTACATACAGCTACTTACTTCCAGTTGATGTTTAAGCTAAGCTTTGACAAAAGTATTTTACAAATTATTAGTAGTTTGTTGTATTTCAGGATCATCCATAAAAATTTGCTGTTACTCTTTGAATGTTTTTTTTTAATAATTTAATTGCTCTATTTTAAAATAGATGTCTGGAGATAGTAAATACAAATTTAAAAATACTTCAAATTGTACTTATAAACTTAATACCATAATGTTTTCTTTGGATTTCAAGACTATATTAGTTTTACTTGAGTTTAGAAGCACTCAGTTGGCTTCCCCAATCTTTGTTCTTGCTTGATCAGGTTTTATAAGGGCACATTCATCAGTGAAAGCAAATGGAATGTGTTTTATTTTCTTGAAAAGCAAAATTTCTATTTCATTTAATTTATGTTAAAAAATAAATTGAACTAATAACTTATAACAGCTTTTTATGTTGGTTTGTTTTGCTATTTAGTTCTATCTTAAATATTTGTGGGCTAGTCTGGTTTCTTGACGCCTGTTATCATATACTATTCCAAACACTGAGTCAAATATTTGTGATTTTAGAAAACATAACAGCTTGACACAGAAGGGAGGAAAACATGTTCTTGGGTTTAGTTCACTATGACTGTTGTGATTAATATGCATATATAAATTATGAAAGATTACATAATATATTAATACAATTTTAATATAACATAATATATATTCATTCTGTTCTCTGCTCTACTTTGCTACTTAACGACTGAAGCGACATTGTTTTGATTTGTGAAATGAGTGATTAGTAGAACATAACTCAAGGTGACCACTGAGCCACAAGGGGCTGTTGCTGTCATGGCTACTGGGAGGAAACTCCTGTTTTAATACGTATTTCTGGAAGAATTACTACAGGAGAAATGGAATCCACTGAGAAGTTTACAGTTTTGTTTTTGAGGATACACTTTAAGGAACACTGAAAACCAGAAAAACATCCAATACTTGCAATTTATTTAATTTATTTTACCTCAATGTACTTGACTATTAGATGAGAATTTGGGATCTGAATCCAATATTAAATCGATAAAATTGTTTTCATATCAGTGAAAATCAGTTAACACTTTTACACGAAGGAGACTAAAACAAACATTCATTTGAAAACCCACCCACTGTTCTCAATGCTCAGGGAAGATCCTTGAAGAGTAGTTAAAAAGTGTAAAGGAACCAGAGGATGGGAGTAATGCTGGAAATTATTGTCCTTTAGGCATCGCTTGATTATTGTACACAGGAACTGTGGTTACCTACGCAAGGCCTGCACAAAATCAAGCCTGGTCAATTTCCAGCTTTGATAAGAGAGGAACTACTGAGACCACACCCCCATCTTAAATGAGGAACTCCTGGCAGCTGATTTAAATTTAAATTTAACTAAGTCTATCACATTCCATCCAGTAGAGGGCAGTAACATTTCATTGTCAGTGTTAACCTACAGAAAGAGGCCAGGAAGCATAGAACAATGTCTACCTAAACTAAACTTCAGGGATATACTGGTGATCTGATGCTCATATGACTTTTTCAAAAAAATATCATTGTGCCTAGCAATTAACCACAAAACAACTTAAACCACAATTCAGTTAATCTATTTGGACAGTTCCCTTTCTACTCTGATTACATGATTTTTTTTTTCTGGTGTAAGATAAAAGACTCAGGACTCTGTATTCCGATGTGAATTTTAAGCTATTTCTCTATGCTTTTTCAGAGGTTGTACTTTGCCCTGGCAGTCAAGTGTGGTAGGAGAAGAGTAAGCAAGGTGGTGGTGGTTTTAAAGCTGTGCCTTTGGCACTGTGAGGGGTCATAAAAGGCATTGGTAAAAGTATAGCCTCCTCTTTCACATAGCTTTCCAACCCCAAAGACAGGGGTTTGATGAAGACATTCCATTTTGGATCAAGTGTTTTAAATTTTTTCCTTCACTGCACTCATCATTTGTGGGCTCTGTGTTAGTTCCAATCTACTATAGGAGAAAGCTTTTGTGATGACATCCAAGTGAGCGGTAGCTCTATAGTCATAGCAGAATGTCATTGGGTGTTATTTTATTGCTATATTCATTCAGTAGAACAATAGTGTTTGCTTTTCCCCTAGACTTTTGGCATAATCAATCTCAGAATCTTGGTCACCAAAACAGTGTAAAGCAACGGTTATATCCTGTATATTGGGCCTTAAATACAAGCAAAGGTGTTGATCTCTCCAGCAATGTTTGTGCCACTATTACACACACATACCATGCACACATGTGTTGTTTTCAAAGTTAAGAGTAACTTAATTCAAGAAAATTAAATACTTTCGGTTTGGTGAGATGTTTGCTATTTATCATGAATGGGTGACGGTTATTTTAAATATTCTTATGTATTTATAGATGTAATGTGGGATAGATTTTTTTATTGAATTTATCATGTCAATATAGTTGTTGAACCTAATTGATTTTGTATAGCTAAGCAACTTAAATGATTAGCATGAATTCTTTTGGATCATGATATAAAAATTTTTAAATGAAAGTTTGGGTTTAACTCACTAATGTGTCATTGAGGCCTTTATTTTTCTTGTCTGTATTAATGATCAATATTGATTCTTAGTTTTCTTTTAACATCATGGTCTGGTTCCAATATTAAATTAATAAAAATCATATATACTGAGTATAAATATACTTTTTATCTTTTTGTAATTCAAAAAATACCTCAGTGAAGTAGGACTGTGTCTTCCTTTCTTAGATGCTGAGGAGAACTTACCAGTGAAAGTACAGGAATTGGGGCTTTTTCTATTGGAATGAATTGACCCATTTCCTCTACTTATCAATTTTATATATATATATATGTATGTATGTATGTATAAAGTTACATATTTTCTTCAATTTTCATTTTGATATTCAAGAATTCTAAGCTGAAATTTCATATTTGATATTAATATGTGACTTTAATAGCCTATATCAATATTTGCTAATTTTTAAAGTATTTTAAAAGAATTTTTATTTTATTGTTTTATTGAGCTTCTACTTTTTTCATTTGTTTATATTGTATTGTAATTCTCTTGCTTATATGTTTTCAATTACCTTGGATTCATCTGCTATTTTTCTTTTAGTAAAAATGAAAACTTATGTTTTGTCTGTTTTTTATAATATTTTCATAGCATATTGCTACTATTCTGATGTGGGAGTGTCTATATCAATCTGTTGATTTCATTGGTTAAGCAATAAAGAAACTGCTTGGCTGTCCCTGATAGGTTAAAACATAGGTGGGAGGAGTAAACGGAATAGGATGCTGGGAGGAAGAGGAAGTGAGCTCAGACTCTGCTCTGCTCCCAGAGAGACCCAACAGCTCTGCTCTCTGGAGAAGAGACACCAGGCTCAGCTCTCCCAGGCAGCTCTGACCCAGGATGGACGTAGGCTAGAATCTTCATGGTAAGCGCACCTTGGGGTGCTTACACACATTATTAGAAACGGGCTAGTCCAGGTGCTAGAGTTAGCCGAGAAGAGACTGGATATAATGGACAAGCAGTGTTTAAATGAATACAGTTTGTGTGCTGTTATTTCGGGCATAAGCTAGCAGGCGGCCGGGGTGCTGGGGATGCAGCCCCGCCACTCCTATTTCAACAGTATTCCTCTTCTGATTTTAAGGTATTTCATAAATGTTGGATTGAACTTTTCCTTTCATCTGTTTTTTTTTCTATCTTTTCTTCAGTACCTGAAATTCCCTCTTCCTCTCCTTTTAATATGTGAATGAGTATTACTTATAAACATTTTTGTTTGATATTCAACATTTTTCTTTTCAAACAGTATTTTAATTTGATATTTCTAGTGATTCTACTTATATGCTAAGTTCTACTTTACTGTCTTGAATTGTTACTATTATTTCATTTAACCATTTGTGTTGTCCAATTTTCATTAAGGCATTTATTCATATCCTCTATTTTTTGTTTTGTTTTTGATTTTCAAAACAGGATATCTCCGTGTATCTCTTGCTGTGCTGGGATTCAATTTGTAGACTATAGGCTGGCCTTCATCTCATCGAGATACTCTTGTTTCTGTTACCAGAGTGCTGGAATTAAAGGCATGCACTGCCACCAATGCCCCGCCTCTTCATATCCTCTTTAAGGTCCTTGAATATATTCATGATCTCTATTTTGAAGTCTTTATCTTGTGCTTTATATTTTTTCCTCGAGGCATGTTACAATAATAATGCTGATTTATTGAGGAGGCAAATTGTTCATATTTGTTTGTGGGTTTTGTTGGCTTTGTTTTGTTTTTGATGAAATCTAGTTATTGGAATTTATGATGTTTGTTTTTAATCATGTTTCTATCCGATCTTTCCTTTGTTGGGTGAGTGCTCCGTTGTTGAGTTTTATGACCCAATTCATATAGGGTGTGTACAAGAGGAACAATGGTTAGGTTTTAGCATTGGGTCTGCACTGGGATTTGGAACTTAGCCTCTGCTTGTTCCCAGATCTGAAATTCTTGTTGGAACTCTGGATTCAAACCAAGACGTCTCTGGTCAGTGCCGTGGGTGGAATGAATGATAGTCTAGCAGGATTCAGATGATCCTAGAGTTCTCATAAGTAAGACGTGTTTGGTTCCACAAAGGGAGGCAGAGGGAGAACTGGTGGTACCTTTTTGTCAGGACAAGGATAGGGACAGGCCAAAAGGGATTGGAGACTGACTGGGATGAGGAGCTAAGGCATGCAGCAGGGGCTGCGATAGTGGTACCCTACAGACCAGAGAGTGGAGCTGGGAAGGGAGAGACAAGCCGCTTGAATGTCAGCCAAGCCTAGTGGCTGTGGGTAACGAGTCTAAAGTAATTCTGTGGACCATTAGGAGAGTCACAAAGGTAATGGAGATTGGCTAGGGAGAGTGACTGGAAGGAGCAAAGGAGAACTAGTGGGGTCTTGGGCTCTGGTCAAGAGGGGAAGACTGCCGGGCGGCGGTGGCGCACATCTTTAATCCCAGCACTAGGGAGGCAGAGGCAGGCGGATCTCTGTGAGTTTGAGGCCAGCCTGGTCTAGAAGAGCTAATTACAGGACAGGCTCCAAAAACTACGGAGAAACCCTGTCTCGAAAATTAAAAAAAAAAAAAAAAAAAGAGGGGAAGCCCAAGATGCCTTTTTAATTAGAAACCTTTTAATTGAAGACCTTCAGAGACAGTTTCCTCTTTGTACACACTCATATATACACATTCTCCGACACAATCATATGCCAAGGAAATATCAAGAAAATGAGGCATATTCTTCCCTCCTCCATATGAATTTTTAGTCCAACAACAAGAAAATAGGTTAATGCATTTAGAAGACTTGCAGTTGTAAACACTTTCAAATTTTATCACTTTGGGAAGAGAAACTGATATACCTTTAAGGAAAGGACAAATTTGCTATGCCCATGATAGAAATTGGTCACATTTCCTGTGTACAACTGCATTCATATGCAGAGATTCCATGTGAGGAATCATGATTTTATTCTCCTTTTTTACTACATACAGAGCTACTTCAAACTGAATTCAGTTGATATTGAGATCTCTCCTAGGACTGCAAGACAGACAAGAAATAATTGACTTTGTCAGATGGCTAGCAGCCGAAACCAATTATGAAGCAAAGCAGACAGGCAGTGCCACTCAGGAAGAGAATGGAAAATTGCCTAATAAAATAAATAAGATCATTTTTGCAATAATGATAAATATCTACTGTTGTTTCGTGGTACTTTTTTTCTTGTTATTGACTCTGCATGGTTTTCAATTCCTGAAATCTAAACCCCACTGATTGAAACTGAATTTTCAATTACCAGTAATACTAAATCTTTTACTTTTATTTTTGTTATTTTTCCCATTATTTTATTTTTGCATGCATTTTCTATAATTTTTATTTATCATCCAATATGTCAACTGGGGTAAGAAATTGCTTTTATAGTTAATTTCACAATTTCCTCTGCTTAAGTAGTAGTAATTAGTTTTCAAGAGTAATTTTTCTCACTTGTTTTACTAACCATTTGTTGATGAAAGGCAAAGAACTATGAAAGGTTTATTTCCAATTATTTATTGCAAAGAGACTCAGTTATCTAGGGACAAAGAAAGAAGCTGCTCAACTCCGGGATTCAGGCTTGTGTGCTTGTTTGTATGAAGAGAGATTTTATTGCATGTTTTAAAGGCCTAATCATGTTTATATTTTATTAGCAGTTAAATGGAAAAATTCCTTTGGGTTTGTCTATTCTTTTTAAATTCAAGAATCACTGGGTGTGTGTGTGTGTGTAATAAAATTTTATAGTTGAACTTGTAAACATTTTGTTATTAAATTTTTCTTCGCAAATATATTTGAAAAACCCACCTGCAGAAATTAATATTCTCTATTATTTTCTTGACCACCCCAGAATAAATACCACACACACACATGCTCACACACTAAAATAAAAATACACTTATGTATATTGTTATATATACTTATATATTACTGTTTGTTAAAAAATCACCATGAATACCACATGTAAAATGATATTTGCTTCTTTAGATGTTTGACATAATTTCCTTCTAAAACAAGGCAACTATTGAACAGATTCCTATATAACACACAGAGTACACTGTGAACTGATCATGAATAAATACCACAATTATTAATCAGAAAATAGAATAGGAATGTAAGTAAAATCATCATGTAATTTTACAGTTTTGTTTTCATCCTCAGTCTCTCATCTAATGCCCACACACCATTCTCACACACTAAAGACCTTCACTCTCTTAAAAAAAAAGATACCTCCATTGCCCTAAGACTGTTCTTGAATCTCAAGTACCATTTTAGATATCATTAATGTCATCTTTCTATTTTTAATTAAGTAGTTCCTTAATCAATATTTACTTTTTCTGAGTATACCTTCCACTCAAGATATGGTCTAAGGGTTGAAAGAAGAAATCAGTTCCCTTCCTTGCCAGGGGTTCCAATGGTTGATGCCATCCTGGAGACAAATAGTTAGAAACGAATAAAATACAGTAATGTAAACTCTACAGAAGAAGTATTCAATGGCTTGGAACTTGATATGTAAAGAAGGACAGAGCAGTTATATGGAAACAAAACCAAAGACTCCTTTATCTGCTCTTACCTGCTAACTGCCATATTTCAGCTATTTCTGAATGCTGTCTGATCCACCATTTCCTGTTTGTAAAAATAAATAACAACCCTGCCTTGCTTCATTGCACTGAGGATTATAGAAAATGTGTGCAAAATGCCAGGATCCTAGACCCCAAGTATTAAATGTTAGCCAGTTTATACTGTGGGAGACTACTTTGTTGTCAGTGAATGGTTTTCAATTCTCCTTGTAGCCATTAGAAATTCTTTAAATATTTTTAAACAAGGAAATGGCAGCATCAGAATGATACTTTAGAAAGATTAGTCTGGCAACAGTGAACAAGAGGGTGAGGGAAGACATAAACTGGAGATCAGAGACAAGAGACTATTGAAATAGTTCAGGCATGAAATTAAAAGGACCTGAAAATGGAGGGTGGAAGGCATCCCAGGTGACTGGGCTGATAAAATGGCAGAGATTTGGCAAAAGGAGACAAATGGCCGTTCTGCAGAAGAATGGGGCCAGGATCCTTCAGGGAGAGAGAACCATCATTATTGTACAGTTGCTCCCACTAAATCAGACATCGTAAATGCCTTTGAAATTTTCCAATTCTATGAGCTATGCATTCTTTCCTTTTTAAAAAATAAAAACCAATAATAGGGAATGTAATTCACTTAGGAAAGAATTTTTATAAATGGGAAAATAGTTAAGCTAGGTTGAAGGTTAAGGTTTTTTTGGTTTTTTTTTTACTGGAATATAAGACCCACATTTATCACACACCTGCCTTAAGGAACAATGTTAGCAGAAAAGTTAGGAAGTGATGGTGGTAAAGACAAAATTAAAGCAGAAGAGGAGACTTAGGGGTTCAAAATAAACCAATAGCTTTCTTTGGAACCCATTTTAAGCTCATAACTAGAACACATTTAGCTCAGATATGTGACCTGCTCTCCGTAACTTGAGGGTTGTCTGCTCTCAAATATAGACACTGATCTTCGTACTTACTATGTTCTAGCACATTTATGGAGTGGATATATTATACATGTGCTTCAGAGTGGAAAACTGACAAGATTCTCCTTGATATAATTTGGATTTCAGTGTGGTTTAGTTATAGAGTATACTCCGAAGAGACATCATGACCATGGCAACATTTATAAAGGAAAGCATGTAATTGGTGATGGGTTCAGAGGTTTAGTTCGTTATCCTCATGATGGGAACCATGGTGGAAGGCAGGCAGACATGGTGATTGAGAAGTTGGGAGTTCTATATCTGGATCAACAGGCATCAAGAATACTGAGAGCCACTGGGCCTAGCTTAGTCTTCAACAACCCCAAAACTCATCCTGTGACATACTTCCTCTAACAATGCTACTTAATAAGATCACACTTACCAATAGAGACACTTCCTATGAGCCCATGGGGGCAATATTTGTTCAATTCACCAAAAAGAGTATAAGTTATTTATTTATGTTGATGTTGTTTTATTTTATTACTTAATGTCAATAATGCCTTCATTATACAATGAAATATTTTTGCTTAGCTAATTTTCTTTCCTTTGATAGTAACTAGTATTTGCTATAAAATGTGTGTATCTATTGTGGAATCAGAAGATTTGGACCAACTTCAGGACTCCTTAGTATTACACAGAGACAAGGCACCCTTCAGGTATATTACCTAATCACTTTCTTTGTTGTCTGACATTTCAACAATTTTAGATAGCGCTGCGTTCTCTTTTTCTTTCTTTCTTTCTTTCTTTCTTTCTTTCTTTCTTTCTTTCTTTCTGTTTTGCCTTCTTTCCTTCCTTTCTTTCTTGCTTCCTTCCTTTCCTTTTTGATTTTTTTTGGCAAAACAATTGTGAAAATCTGTGTTTGTATGTAATAAATAGGGAAATTATGAGTCCATCATGGGAAGACTGGAAAGGAAAGATAACTTATTAAATCAAAAAATGCCTCACATTTAAGGCAGACACACTAATGACTATTTCTTTACTAAAATTTAATCACAGTTATACTTACTTCTTTTTCCTGGCATTTCTATAATTCTCCTCAATTGTTATAACAATGACTTGAATGAAGGACCTGGGCAATTCATCATTACAGTATAAGAATAGAGCATTGTTCCTAGTTACATACAGTATTGCAACATTTGGGTGTCTTCACAAAGTTCTTGCAAAAGCCTATTTGGGGAGATTTTTACTTATTTTTAATATTTTGTTTTCTTAAAATTAGCATACAAAGATTAGATATCACTATGCCATTTTTAACAAAGTGTACTTCAGTAGATATACCTTTCCTCACATCTTTTCTGCCCCTCCCCCACCAATTGCCCTGAAGCAACCCCTTTAAGGCCCTCCACAGTCTGATTTTGTTTCATGACCAATGTGTTCTTATGAAAGGGAGTCTAAGTAAATTGCTACTAAACTTTTAACCATGATAATTTGACTGGGGAGTTATTAGAAGTTATTCAATTAGCTGTTCTTTATGCTTATAAGTAGGACTACACGTGTATCCTCCCCCATATGTGAAAATATATTCTAGATATAGACACTGTGACAAAAAGTAGGTCACTGTTATCTTATTCAAATATCTCCTCTTCAAGGGAAAGGAGAAGAAAGTGACTGAGTAATGTATATCTCCTTGTAAGTTAGGTATACTCTTTATTTTTCTCTTTGCCATCACTTAATGTACTAAAATGACTTTCATAGTCTTAAAGATCAGTTATTTTGACTTTGTTGCATAATATCTTAATGTACTAAAATCAAAGCTCAGAATTCAGGAAACTTTAAAAAATAATTCACATTTCTTTTCTGATTCTCCTACAACAATGAAAGTATGTCTTGCTTTGGAATTCCTATGTCATATTTTTCATTATGAAGCCCTTTATCTTGTTCTTTAGATTTTTAGCATGTATAAAGAAGATTTTTTATTCTTTAAAATGCCTTCCTCAACACAGTTCTGTATTAACCAAGGAAAGTCTGAAAATGATGATTTCAGAAATAAAATAGCTCTTACTTATTCTTGAACCGTTTACTGGAGTAATTGGAAATCACCACTGGATGATAAAGATGAATAAGAAGAGAGATGGAAAGTTGTGTTAGTGTTCTCTCAGTATTATAGAATGACCTGCAAAATGAAGTTATGCACAGAAGCATACGTTTTGGTTCATGAATTTTGAAGATTTTGTCTATGATTAATTGTTCCACTATTTTATGTTTGTGATAAGACAGTACATCATGACAGGGTCATGAGCTGGAATTACATCAAAATCCAAGAAGCAAACAAAAAGACCAGTTCCTAGAATCCTTTTTAGTGGCACACTCCAATGATACCTGGATACTTTGCACTGGGTCCCACTTATGAAAGGATACAACAGCTTCTAATAGAGCTTCTCTGGAGATCAAATGTTTAAGACCTCAGTCTTAGGGGAATACTCAAGACCCAAATTATAGCAGAAGTCAATGCTAAACCCAGAAGCAATTCTTGCAGCATATTTTTTAACCAAACCAGATACAGTATTATGATAGAATGAAGTTTAAAGGTAACATAAGTGCCCAAAGGGACAAAAGAATTTTCCCCAAACTGTAGAATCCAAAGGTAGGCCCAAAGATGTACTAGAGATATTCAAGTGTTCTATAGACCACATAATTTGGTCTAGCTTGACATTGCCAGATTTTTATACTCATATCATATAGTAAAATGTGGGGGTGGGTTTTTCCATTTTAATGACTACTATGAGCTCTGGATCTATCATATACAAAATTATGTATGCTCGTTACTGCTATTTCTCATTTAAGTTCTAGTTTAATGTAACAAAACATCAATATTTTAGACAGCACATATGTCATGATATAGCTTAGCAAATCACATGAATAAATTTAAAGTATTAGGATATATTAACAACTTTTTGAAGATCATATGCCTACCAAGCTGTGTTTAATACATTCTGTGAGATAATATTAAAATGATGCAGTTGTGCTACAAGTACTGTTTTAGTAGTTGCATAAAATAAATCTTTAAGATATTTATCATAATAACAATGGAGGCTATCTCATGGTGGGTAGATAATTGAAGATTATTTTTTTTTTGTTTCTATGTGTGTTATAACATTCCATGCTGGATTCTATAATTATGGAGTTAGAAGATTGTTTGTTTTGTTTCTATGTGTGTTATAACATTCCATGCTGGAGTCTGTAATTATGGAGTTTAAACCATTTTAATAAGTTGTTGCTTCTCAATCACCTGTCAAGATGTAGACAAAACAGAGTAGGAGGCAATCCTGCTTGAAAAGGTCAGCTTGAAGATAAATCTTTGAAAGTAGAAATGCATGAGAGAACAGAGGAAAACAGAAAAATGGTGAGTCTTAAACTACTCATATTCGGGAAGAAGTCTTCCATGATCCATGTGTCAGAATAACCCGTAGATCAGGAGCTCCTCTAGCCTGGGGAGTAAGCTGAGCTGTCACATGACAAAGTAGACGCACAAATCCATAAGCCAAAAAGAAAAGCAGTGGTGGGGCTGAGAAGATGTCTCAATTGTTAAAGTGGTTATTATGCAAGTTTGGTCCTCATAACCTATATAAATATCTAGGTATAGTAGTGTTTACTTGATTTCCTAGCACTGGATAGGTAGATACAGGGGTGTCTCTGGAGCTTTTGACCATCCAGTATAGCTTAAATGATGAGTTCCAGGAAAAGTGGAGGATGCTGCCTTGTGGTGAATAACATCCAAGGTTGTCTGAGGAATAACACCCAAGGTTGGCCTCTTTCCATTGTGTTCAGGGACACATACATGCATGCACACTTTACACACACTCATATATCCTCAAACATAAAAATACACATACATACACACATGTATGTTCGAATACATACATACAAAAAATGCAATGGTATAACTCATAATGGCTTATTGAAATTCTGTGAGCAAGTCAAAGAGGCAGACTGAGAAAGAGGAGAGAGAGAGGGAGAGAGGAGAGAGAGAGAGAGAGAGAGAGAGAGAGAGAGAGAGAGAGAGAGGAAAAATAAAACAGATTTTTGTCTTGTTATGATGAATGAAGTGATGTTGGGATCTTTCACTTTTTAGGACATCTTCAACAAAATTATTTGAGAGGATAAAGGACTCAGGAATATTAGTCATGGTGAGGAAATGTCTTTATGTTTTCTCATTTTTGCTTGCCACTAAGGAAGTATTGATAGAGTCTCCTGGATACCCTGGTATGCAGGAAGTCTGCCTAAGGGACAGCAGCATTTGTTTCTTAAATTTTCCTATTCCACTTTTGTAATTATCTATGGACAGTGTCCAGGAACTTAGAACTTCAAGTTTCTTCAAATGTTCAAGCCAAGAAAGTCAGTCCTTGAATCTGGGTCATTTGAAATTTTAAATCATGTGAATCTCATGAAAAACAGATTATAAGATTTAGGAAGATAACTGGTATGCATTATGAAAAGTGAACAACAGAGGGTTAAAAGAATAAAAAGGAGACTAGCCAGCATTCAGATGTGGAAATGATAAACTCATTCTAAAAGTGTAAGGTAATTTGTCTGTGAAGAAACTAAGAAAAAAGAATGAGTTGATGAGAATTAGAATTTTTTTTTCTGCTTCCCTGAGCTAATTTAAATTCATCTTAAAATTTTATTTTTGTTCACTAATGTCATTCATCTACCTAAATATTTTCAGCTTCCTTTAACATGCTTTATTAATTAAAAACTACAGAAATGTTGAATTTCTCCTGTTTCAACTTTTTGAATTGCCATCTACATAAAAACTTGGGTCTCACGAACTAAATCTATGAAGTCCACATAAAAAAAGAAATTCTGTAAAGATTTTCTTGACTAAGTTTGTACTTCCTAAGACATTTCTCAAGAGCAATCTCAGTAATTCAAAAGCCATCTGTTCCACAGACTAAAATAATACAGCCAAAGCAAAGAACTAAATAGCGGCGTTCTCCCCCATGGAAAAGAGTAAAAAAATGATACAGAACAATGGAATTCTACTGGAAATCCCAAGAAAACTTACTTTAAAAATACACCTAAATGGGAATACTTACCTCAGACCTCGGTAACTAGACACATTCATCTGTGCACCCTTCCGCATTGTGCTTAGCATATAGGCTAACTTGCACTCTGAAGAAATGCCTGGAGAGATATCTCAGAGGTATGAGAACTCTTACTGTTCTTGCAGAGGACTTGGGACTTGGGTTTGGTTCCCAAGCACACGTGCTGGTATTGTTATTGGAGTGTCTCAGTAAGTTATCTAAGGAAAAGAACATGCCATAGATGTTTAAGAATAGACTTAAAAATTGAACCAAATAAAGTGCTATGGATGAGGCAACTGAGAAAGACATTTCCGTTTCAGTTGAAGTCCTTGGGTAAAGGGCTCTCAATAACGTATTAGGAAATTTATAAAGCAAGGCAGAATCAATAGGTATTAAGTCGGATGGTAGACACACAGAAATTAAGAGTCATTGTCTTCCATTTATTGAAAAAGAGAGAACAAAAATGGAAGCCCAAGCAACGGACTAGATTACTAATTATTTAAAAGTTCCAAGTTAAACTAACAAACTTTGGTGAAAGGTCAAAGGCTTTCAAAAATCTGTGTACCATACATGAGAAAGCAAGTGGTTGAACAGGGTAATACAAGAAGTTCTGAAAACAATATAGACTATTGTTTACACCCTTTGTTGCCTTTTACAAGTAAAAATTAAGTGTCTACTATTAAATGTACTACATGGTTTGTACATAAGATTTGCTCTATCCAGAACACATTCTGTCATGGTCTAACTTTCATAGTAAGTGGGGGTACTAAGCAAAATAATGAGAGGGAAGAAATTAATAGTCCTATGTATCTGTGACATGTATGAACAATAAAAATAACCAACATGACAAGATGGTCCTAAAGGTGCAAAAGTAGTATTCATATCTTGGTAGTTGCCAACAGCTATAAAACTGTACACGATGCCCACTCAAGAAGGAGGAAACCATGTCTGGTACTAGAATTCTGGCAAACAATCTGAGACTAGTGGAGTTTTCATTCTTAGAGGATAACCTATTATGGACATTTTACTAACCAGTATAATTTCCAACAGCATTCTAAAATTATTCTTTTATACACAGATCAGTGTAACTCTCAGTTCTCACCAAAGAAGCTCTATTTCCATTACAGAAAACCCAAATGATTATAATACAGAAACTCAACTGATTATGGCAATTTAAGTCCCAAGAAATACATGTATAAGATAACTCCTTCACCTTAACCTTAGGGAACATTACTCAAGAGGGGATGGTATACTGCAAAAGCCAGGAGACCAGGAAGTCTAATGTAAATTTGTGCTGCCTAGAAAGGAGTGCAAAACTAAACTCATGATACATAAACACTGTGGCTGCCTATAAAAGATCTGAGAAATGAAGATACCGAAAGATATAATAACAAAGAATGAGAAAAATCCCAGGGTTCCTACCCTTAGACAAAGAATTACAGGCAACTAACAACTGCTGAGAGAGCGAGAATTAGACTCTCCCAGAAAGGAGCCCTCTAATTGGCTATCCAATACACAGTAATTGGCACTGACATCTCATATACTCGGTTAATTCTAATTGGACTAAGCAAAGTGTGTGTGTGTGTGTGTGTGTGTGTGTGTGTGTGTGTGTGCAGTTATTTCACAATCACAGTCATAAAAGATAAGCCTTAAATTGGAGAGGAAGTGATAAAGATTTGGGAGCAGTTCAAAGGAGGGGAGGGAATTTGGATGGTGGAGGGAGGAAAGGGAAAGGGGAAGAGTGTAATCATGTTTTAATTACAATTTTGAAAATTAAAAAGTTATTTTACAAGGAGGTCCCATGATCATTTTTCATTTCTGAGAAACTATGTTTTGTTTCTTTTTTGTCATATTTTTCTTTCCTTTATTACTTTTTACTTTACAATTTGATTATTAACTAAATTTTAAATTTTACTCATCAAACAACTAAAATTAGCAAAGCTGTCTTTATGGGTTTCCCCCTCATGAACCTAACCCCCCTTGCTCATACAATCTCTTCTGCAAATTGACTCCCAGAGTTTGGTACAATGCTTGCCTATGGATCTCTGCATCTGTTTCCATCAGTTATGAGAGAAAGGCTCTCTGTTAACAATTAGGGTAGTCAGCAATATGAAACTGAAAATTTTCTGTAAGGCAAAGGACACTCTCAAAACAACAAAACGGCAGCATACAGCAATATTTGGAACTGCTCAAGAATGAACAGTTCACAGCAAAATCTGAAGCTAATAAAATCCTTTAAATAAATAAAATTACAGCACAGGTACTCCAAAGATCAACAGCCATGCAGAGAATACAATGAAACAACAAATTGTTAAAGATATTTGCAAGCCTTTGATAAAGGCAAGCAACTGACCATGGATAACAGAACCACATGGCCCATATAATGAACAAGAAGGAAATTTGGGTTCGCAAAGCTACAATAGCTTAAAAATGGTGAATAAATATTCAGATCTCTTAGTCAGTAGTCATAGTGACCATTAGGAATCTGAGAGCTGGAGGGGCTCAATTCAGTCTGTAAATAAAAGTTGTTTGGACATTAGTAAATGATGGATAATATATTAAGTTAGAATAAACATTCAATTAATTGGTCTGAGTCAACACAAGAACAAACAACCGTTTTTAATAGGTGTATATCCTGTTACAGACAAATGCATTATTTTATTTCCAGTAAATTTACTGCCAGACAAAAGTGTGTTCAGAATTTAGAGATTAGAATAATGGTTTAGCTTAAAAGGTCAAAATTTTTTTATGATATCCAAATTTTAGAGTTAGTAAACTAGCTCCCCAAATATCTCTCTATTAACTTTATTTTCTTAAAAGCAATTGGGCTGAGTCAATGCATTATGGGATGAATACTCAGAAGGCCATAAGTGAATTTGTGTTTTCCCATTTAAAATTTATTCTCAAGTTACATTGTAGAAGGCTCTTTCTTTATCTTTTCATTTTATTGATTTTAACAGATTCTTTTCTCAAACAATATATCTTGATTATGGTTTTCCCTACTTTTACTTCTCCAAGTTGCTCCCCACCTCACTTCCCCTCTAGGTCCACTCTCTTTCTGTCTCTCATTAGAAGAGAACAGGCTTCTACCAGACAACAAAGAAACATGAAAAATTAAAACATAATAAGATAAAGTAAAAACTATCCATTGTATTCATAATTGGCTATAAAACATAAAATTGTTTGTTGGCTTGTAGTGTATACCATTAGTTTCCCAAACTATTTTTGTAACATTTTAAATGAATTCATAATCTTTAAAACGTCTTAATTCATAGTCCAATGTTAATTATAGTCATGAAATTAAATTCTTACTCCTGGCTTGTGTAAGAGATTATAGTTGATAATGCATCTGGAATATATCTTCCATTAGAGAAACAAGTAGACTCCTTTTTTTATCACTATATTCTCAGGAACAAACATAGCCCAGAGTATATAGTATTTGCTCAAGTATTTTGGTAATTAGTAAACAACCAATTGAAAAGAAATTGAAATTATAACCTTGCAGTCTTTAGTTGATCAAAGGCAATAATAACACTGTTTAATTCAACATCGATAAATATAGGTAGATAGATGATAGATAGATGATAGATAGATAGATAGATAGATAGATAGATAGATAGATAGATAGATAGTTTTAGTTCAGTAGCATTTTCTCTTAAATCAGTTGATAGTTAATCCTCACAAAATTGTTCCACTGAAAATATTAATACTTAATTCCTAAGCTTCTTGCTGTATGTCATTTTGTTCTATTTAAGTTCTCTGCATTAATAGCAATTCAGATTAAGGACAGAAAGATGTTGGTGCTGAGGTTATCCTCAAAGCGCCCAGCAGTGGTATAAGATATTGATTTGGGGAATATAAGTTCAGTTTCCCAATATTTATGAATGGTAGTAAGTAATAGCTCCTGGTGTGGTTAACTACCTAGAAACATAAGAATGTGAAGTGGTGGCTTAACCTAAATAGTGTACCTGCATTTCTGAGCCAATTAGACACTATTCCATTCATGTTTTCCCTTTGCCAATCTGGAGGCTTATGGAAAAGAACACTTGACAAAGCACTATTGTGCATCTGTATTAAAATGATTTCAGGAATGCTTTCAAGTTTTAATAAGAATAGACAAAAACATTTAGTGTTGTCAAGAGTGACTGTAAAGTGGCTCTCTATTATTTGTCAAGACAGTCTCCCTATTTAAAATATCCAAATTTATCAAGAATACAGAAAACAATGAGGATCCAAAGAATTCAGTGTGAGAAGAGAAACTAATGAAATTTTAAGCAAGTTACATAAATTATTTATAAATATTTTCTACAACCTTTGATGTACATTTTTCTTTGTTTTTTATCTCTCTCAATTTCCATTCAGAACATGGGGTACAAGATC
>NW_026067897.1:883559-886582 GCF_014885135.2 Alexandromys fortis | reverse complement strand
CTGCCTTAATACTTAACAGACACATAGAGGCATCTGCACATTATTTGGTAATATTTGGAAATATTTTTCCTGCATAAAACAGTTGTATCACACACTTTAGCAAGATAGTTGAATAATCCTCATCATACTCATTCTTTTAAAATATCAGTATTATTCAAGAGACAAACAGAGGCTTATATATGTTTATGAATATAATGAGTTTCCATAGTTATCCATGCTGGCAGCAAGTGGAGGGGTATTAATGATATTTTTCAGCATGTTGAATAAGGCTTTTGAGTGAGGTTCCTGAGATGATACAAGAGAAAAATGCATGTTTGCGTGTACCTTATTGTAGTAATTCGCCAGAATAAAACAAAGTGGTAAGTAAAGGGTAGCAAGAAAAACAAACATCCAGAAGAGAAATAAAAAAATAATCAATAAATGAACTGGCCACATATTCACCAGAATATCTTTGAAGCTAATATATCACGTGGCTTAAAAAGTGGGTGAAAATATTTTTTTATGTTTTAGAAAGAGCTAGTGAGTCTTGAGGCTCCTTTTGATTTCTTGTTTGAACCTGGCTTAAATTTCTCCACAGGGTGTTAACTTCCATGTTGTGTTAACTTGATCCTTTCAGACAGTCACTGGGAAAGGAGAATTACTATGCTTCTCATCAGCTGTGGCCTCACACTATGGCTGTAGATACTTGCACTGATGTTAGTGTGATCAAGGCCTTGCTGAACGTTGATCTACATTTCAGAAAAAGGTTAAGATGATTCATGTTACAAGATGTATCAAAAGCCGTGATGACTGTACTTTATGACTTGATACTGCCCTTTTCTCTGCTGGGAAGATGAGGACTGAGACCAAAGTATACAGAGCTGCTCTCTGAGAGGGTCTGGAAATCCATTTAAACAGGAGCCAATGCAGAACAAACCTAGAACCATTCAGCCCAACCTCTATCCTTTGATCACATCCACACTGCAAATGAAAGCAGAATGCATTCTTTGTGAAAAATTGTTCAGATAGAAGTCATTGAGATCACTCTTAGAGGACATTGGGGGGATTAGTTGGCAGAACAAGTAAATCAATAGAAATGCAATCCTTGCTATTAAAACTGCTCTTAGCTGGGCGTTGGTGGCGCACGCCTTTAATCCCAGCACTCGGGAGGCAGAGGCAGGCGGATCTCTGTGAGTTCGAGACCAGCATGGTCTACAGAGCTAGTTCCAGGACAGGCTCCAAAGCTGCAGAGAAACCTTGTCTCGAAAAACAAAGAAAAAAACCACCCAGCAATAGCTCATCTGTACTTTGTGTCCTGTTTGAAAAACACTGCCCTAAGGGCTGAAACATAATGGTTCCCAATTGCAGAGGTAGTTCAAGTGGGCACCATTAGCTCTGCGTGGGATGGTTCTGGAACCATGAGAGCCAAACCAAGATAAAGCTTTTACCACCTTATTGTTTTCTTCATCCTCCTTCCTGATCTCAAAGCTCTGACATCTAAATCAGTTGCTTTAGCAATGAAAAGCCGGCGGCCTCTCGGGCTGTCCGGGGGAGTCTGAGTTACCCTAGCAACACTTGGCTGTAATTAACTCCTGCAGTCCACCCGCTTCTGCACTGCAGCCTGTTTTCTCCCGCTTTTCAGAACAATTTCTTCACCATTGTTACCCAGACACATGTGTCCTTGTCTTTCTCCACGCCCACAAATGTTCAGATTCCTGGCATATACCTCCTTGACACTATCCACATCACCAGGTACTTGATCTGACAGGACTAAAAGCTCACATAAATGCCTTATTTGCATTTCTTTTAAAATCACAAATATTCTGACCGAAAACTCAAATGGAAGCAGGGGCCTAGCACGTTACATAAAAGCCCGAGTAGGGGACTATTCTCTTTCCTAAAAGAAGCCCTGTCTACTCTATCCAGCTGACTCTGTCCCTCAGAAGGGTACATTCGCATAGCCCGAATCTCCGAATCTCGGAACTTTTCTAGAGAAACCATAAAAATCTGTGGTTTTATATGGACTTTACCAATTTTTATTTGCTGACAATTTAAAAATATTAAAAAAAAAACATTATGGCCGAATTCCAGCAGATCTATAGATTGGATCTCTTCAGTAGACCACCAGTGTGCAAGATCTGTTTAAACCTCCCATACTTTTGTCCTCTACTATGGGGGCCAAGAAAAACAAAAACAGTAAGTGTAAGCGAGCTTAAATTAGCTAAAAAGCTTTCTTCCTCTGAGGTAGATGTTCAGAGTAATCAAGCAGGACTCTTAAGATGGCCTGCTGATTTTTCAGGGCACTGGAGGACGCAGTGCTGGGTCTTGGCCGTGCAAAGAAAATGTAAGGCCATCAGCTGGGGACAGCCCTTTATTTCATTTCTTTAGCAACCTCCATCAGTTCAGTGATGTCACGGTTTTGTGTTCCCACCTGCTCACTGCGAAAACACTGACCATTTCAGAAGTACAGGGGAGAGAGCTTCTAGTAGCCTTACCCTAGGAGCGTTCTCATCCTACCTTCTCAGGGCGACTTGATTTGTGAAATCCAAAGCTGCAGCCTAGAGATTGTGGCTCCGCTCCTGTTGTGCTCTCTTGCTTAAAGCAAGCCCATACTCTCCTTTCTGCTCTCCCTGTTATCAGTCTATGAGATCCGGCCTGAAGGTGGAGGAGTATCCTATCTGTCTGGCAGAGTGACAGTCTCTGCATAGACCATCAATTCCTTCAAAGGCTGGAAAAATCTATATTTGGGCTGCAGGTCACCAACAGATTCTCTCAATCAGTCTGGTCAAATACATCATCCCTCTGTAACTTCTGTGTCTAGTTCTCAGTTGGTTCTGGATTCCAGGGAAGAGTATGGTGGTTGGCCGGGCGGTGGTGGCACATGCCTTTAATCCCAGCACTCGGGAGGCAGAGGCAGGCAGATCTCTGTGAGTTTGAGGTCAGCCTGGTCTACAGAGCTAGTTCCAGGACAGGCTCCAAAGCCACAGAGAAACCCTATTTCGAAAAAAAAAATAAAAATAAAAAAATAAAAAAAAAGAGTATGG
>NW_026067897.1:860110-879167 GCF_014885135.2 Alexandromys fortis | reverse complement strand
TATGTATAATTTTTCTAATTATGAAAACTCACTGCAGAATCATTGCTATGAGCTCAGATTTGCAGGTTACAGAAGTTGGAGTCAACAACAATAGATACTCCTGCCCAAGAAGCCTAGAGAGGCCCAGGATGTCCTGGCCTCCTCATGCTCCAACTTTTGTTTTATAAAAAGGCCCAGCCCACTAAATGGTATTACCTATATTCAGATCATGTTCTCCATCTCAATTTCTGTTCTATATTCCATTTTCTGGGAAAGCCCTATGAAACGCAGTTGGAAGTGTGTTTTGCTAATCCCCTGTGATATAATATCACAAACAGACATTCTGGGAAAAGAAATGATGACCATTCAACAAACTTTATTGAACATGTGCCGTACTCCAAGCATAGAGACACAGACTCTCTGTGTTTACTTTGAATAATTTAACAGGAGAGTAATAATTTAAAATGCTTGCCAGCAATTGATCAATATTAATTGGTTGTTGATCTCAGCTATTGAGTTCAATATAATGGGGAAAGCAGACATTAGGCAAATGATGAAAAATGAATAAAACTATACAGAAAATAAAGTAGTCATTGGGTACAGCATTGAATCTATTTGATATTAAGCAATGTAGAACGCAATTAAATAGTATGTTTTATATTTTATATTGTAGAAATTATTTGCATGGGAAAATAAAATTTTATTAACTCTTCATGTTAGAGTATGATTATTTTAAAGACATTTCAAAAGGATTAGGGATTATGAATCTAAATCAAGACAAATTATTGAGATTTGCAAACAGTGAAAGACAACAGAAAGGAGTAATGAAGGGATAAAAAAATGGAGGTATAAGTAAGAAAGGAAAGGAGGGGGAAGACAATAGATTAAAAACATCAATATCTCACTTATAATTTGATGTGTATACTTCTTATATTCACTTGTAATCTTTTATGGGTACAAGTTTATTATTTACTTAAGCAAAATAGATTATCATTAATATTATATTTTGTCTTATAATGGATTTTCAAATTGATAACGGTGGCATGGAAAGTCAAATTCTCCATAATAAGACCAATAATAAAAACATTACCAGTGTTGATTGAAGCCATGAAATGGGTCAAATTTATCAGACCTGTTTTCTGGTATATATTTGTAAGAATTTCTGTAGTCCTAACCCTTGACTATAAGCCACTGCTCTTCAGTGTGGAGAAGTTATTTTTGTCCTTATGGAAAGTTGGATATGGATTCTATGTATAAAGAAAAGATCTTTGTTGTTGAGAAAAAATTTCTCTGTGTATTTTAGTACAACTTCATCGAGTTAGTATTACTTGGCTCTAATTCTAACAAAGCATTTAGAGATCAAATCATGTATTAGCTTTAAGCTTTACTGTATGATTTATGATTTTAATTTCAAATTACTTAATGCTCTAAAACAGTGGTGGTAAAATTGGTAGCCCTAAGGTCTACCTCTAGGCTATTTGTCTTGCCTAGATTACTACAGAAGGCGTGTATTCAGATACTAGAAAGTACCCACAGCTCCATTTAAGAGTTTGATGTTGCATTAAGTTTAATCAAAAGGCGTTGTGACCACCACTAAATGATGACTATAAGGCTGAATGTTTTTTGATGAAGGAAACATCTAACATTCTACACTTGGTTTTACCAATTATCATCACATGCAAAGAAGATTTGTCCATTTCTAGAAAACATGTGAATTAGATAGATAATAATCTTTGAGCTATATCCACATTGTTTCCTATTACAAATTTCCATTACCTCTAAAAAATAATTGATCACAAACAAATTTTATTGAATTATTAAAACTGAAATAATCTTGCCGGCGGTGGTGGCACACACCTTTAATCCCAGTACTTGGGAGGCAGAGGCAGGCAGATCTCTGTGAGTTCAAGGCCAGCCTGGTCTACAAGAGCTAGTTCCAGGACAGGCTCCAAAGCTACAGAGAAACCCTGTCTCGNAAAAAAAAAAAAAAAAAAAAAACCTGAAATAATCTCATACTTATAGTGAGTCCATCTGTCCATTAAGATAAAAAGTTCTATTTTAAGGAATAAAAGCCATTTAAATATTTAATTTATTTTTTCTTATTTTATTCAATTTTTGAATAATATGTAAATTAGTATGAACAGTTATTTCATTTCTCAATCTGCAATGAACACATTTTAGGCTTCTCACTTATAAAATTAATGTCTTATATTCTGTCTTAGATTGTTTTCTAATGACCAGACAAAGTATATGACAATGGCAAGTTATAATAGCAAGCACTTAATTGATGGTTTTATAATTCCAGGGTTTTAGAGTCTATGAACCACCATGGTGGGGAGCATGACAGTAGGCATGCAGAAATGACACTGGATGGAGTAGAAAATGGGACACAAGACAGAAAGAGCTCACTGAGAATTGTGGGAGTTTTTAAAATCTCAAACTCTCCCGCAGTGATACACCTGCTCCAACAAGGCCATGCCTCCTAATTCATCCCAAATGGTTCCACCAACTAGAGACCAAGTTTTCCGATATATGAGCCAATGATTCTATCATACAAATGGAAAGAAGAATAAAACAAAAGAAAAACAAGTTTACAGACAAAATTAATACGCACTTCCATTTGTTTTTATTTTGTGTGTCTATGTGAATGCCTATATGTATGCATGTGCATCACATACCAGCCTTTGTGCTGAAGTTTCAGGCAAAGCCATACGCCAATACTGGGAACCAAACCTGTGTCCTCTGCAAGAACAGCAAGTGCTCTTAACCCCTGAGCCATCTCTCCTGCTCTTTCATTTTCATTTAAAGATTAGACTTATACATATTTTGTTATTATGGATACTGAAAATATTCTGTTTTATACTTTATTTTGATGTTTTAAGTATTTTATCTAATAGTTCATGGAACTATTTTTTATTTCATAAAACTAATTCCACAAATCATTTTTATACAATTATGTACTGTGTTTTAAACATAACCCTCTTTCTCCGTTTGTCCTCTTTCCTCCCTCTCTCTCATTAATTCTCTTTCCTTTTCCCTCCAGATAGTTTCACTTCTACTTTGATGTGAGTTGTATTTAAATGATTTTATGCATCTGTATAAAATCCGGGGCCCAGAAATAAGACAAAATATGTAATATTTGTTTTCCTGAGACTGACTTAATTCATTTACCGAAATTATCTCAATATATATGTATGTATATATATATATATATATATATATATATTAAATAACATGTGTTGATCCTTCTTGATGGCTATCATAGCCATGATATCATGGACCATCACACAAATTAAAATTAAAACTGCACTGAGATTTTAATCGTACCCCAATCAGAATGGAACTAAGTAAACAAATAATAGTAAATTATAGGGATGGAGACAAGATAAGCATTGTGTGCTTCTGGCTGAAATATAAACTAGTTCAGCTGCTTTGGAAATCAACATGGAGGTTTCTCAAAAGAACCCAAAGTAGATCATTACCATACCTAGGTGTTCATTCAAGAAACATTAGGTCAACATATGCAAACTGGTGCTCACTATAATTCTGTTACCAAATATAGGGTCACAGTTTGTACCCCTCAAAATCATGAGAAAAAAAACCAAAGAAGACATTTAAAACAACAAATTAAAATTAAAAAAAAAAAAGAAAATGAAAACGAGATTCATTTGGTGGAGGCTCATGGGAAGAGAGACAAAGATCAAGTACACTTTCTGGGTCCTGACATGAGATTGAAGTTTACATAGTGGTCTAGGATTGTACATTGCACATGCAGTATTATTTAAGGTGTAGTTACTGTCCATCATTGCTCAAATATGTCTTTACTTTCATCCTGTAGGCTAGTCTAACAATTTGTAACAGCTGCAAAATTTGTTTTCTGGGAAGCAAATTCTCTTTATGACTGGCCAGCCCCTCCCCTGTGCTGTTTCCAGGCATGAGATTCCTGGGAATAATTTTAATTTCATGGGATCATTGTTTCATTAGTTCGATAGATGTCATTTTAGGATATAATTATTTCTTCCAGGACATTTACAACACAGCTCACAATAATTAAATTATAGAACTAATCCAGCTATTGATCAACAGTAGAATAAAGAAATAAAGTATGATGCATGTTTTATAGGAAATTTTGACTTTCTTTTGATGGACATATAGCAATGTATTTGGTACATTTAACTGAAGTTTTTGTATCTTCTGTAAAGAAATATAGTGTTTCATTAGACAAGGAAATATATAATTTATGGTACAGGTTACCATAAACCTAATACATTAACCTTTATGGTAAAACCCATAATTAGCTTATTTTATGTTATTAAATTTGCTAATGTGTAGTTTCCAAATTATACGAAGCCCTGCCAGTGTTTAAGTGCTAAGTGTTTTTGAACTCTGCTTACTTAGATGGAACATAAAAGAGATTATAAGATAAAAACCATTTTCTGTTTCCAAGGGAGTTTCAAAAATTTCCCCTTCCCATCTACACAATGTTCTGGTAAGTCAATCACTTCACTTCATGCTGTGATACCCACAGTAAAATTCATTATCTTGCTAGAGGTGGATGTCATGAGCAATATACTTGAGAAAAATGACATGACTTTATCCTTTGGATGACCACTACATAAATTTCCCGACTTTAAATTACTTCATGCTTTAGAATCGGTTTGAAGACTTTCTCACCCTAAATTGATTAAGGCAAACAAAAGCCAATCAGGAATGTTACCATTTAATTTAAGAAAAGCTGAAAATCTCCATTGTTCCTTAATCATGTTACTTATAGGTGTTTGGAAGCATAGATAGACTAAAAATAGCTTATAAAAGTACCTATCTTGTATCTACTTGTGAGACATCTTTATAATTCATAATAGAAATAAGCATTAAGCTTTTCCTAGGAAAACAGAATTAACACACTTCCCTATCTTTAAAGACACACTTGCGGATATTCTCTGGGTGTTGACCCTCTTCATGCTTGATTGACTCCTTAGCAGATACATGTTATTAAATCTTCCAATCCTAACCCATATGTTTAGAAGTTTATTATGTCATCAAATTTACCAAATTCAACTTGATGAATATTGACACAAATGGGGAATATGCAGAGTGTTCTCTAAATATTTAAATAGTTGACAACACAGCTTGAAGCCTTGCCATAAAGAAAATTCAAAGCACTAAAGCTTTCACCAGAGAGACTCCATACATTTTAGAAAGAAATACCCCTAACCTTATGTGAATCATCCAGATACATTCAAAGAGTCATTACTCATATTCTTCTCCTTATTATCCATGGTTGTCATTAATTAATTACCAAGTATGACAATAAAGGAGAAACAAGAAACTACATAGAAATTTATTTTGTAGGAATCTGTTCAGATTCAAATTAAAAATTTGGAACTGAAATCCAAATAATATATATAAGAAAGAACAGTGAATGTTTTGTATTTATCCAAAGTTTTGTTTAGTTTATGCAATCCATTAATAAAATGTATAATATATACAATATCGTTACAGTAGCCTTAGCTGCCTGTAAAGATTTGGATCATAGCCTGGTAACATTAGAAAGATAAAGTTTAGCTGTGATGTGACTTAGACTTAAATTGCCGTACAATAAAGGTGGTAGTATCTGGGCAATTAGAGGAACATTAAGACAAAATGGCATTCTCCTGATCAAAATGAATAGAATGTATCTTCTACCTCTGGGACTGCAGCCGAGACATAATATTCCAACAGCCCCAAACACTCTTCTCTGTTTAAGAGTTAATCCAACTTAGCATGGAAATCACAAGACCAAGACTCTGACAGAGAGAGAGAGAGAGAGAGAGAGAGAGAGAGAGAGAGAGATGCATGTTTATCTGCCTGTTTTATTTTTTGCTTTCAAATGTATGATTATTGACCTGGACTCAGCAGTTTATCAATAACAAGGTCATAATGGGAAAGACCTAGGATTAGAAGATAAAGAAGATTGGAAAGTTGGGAGCAAAAGGTATTGCGCATGTTAATGACTTACACCAAGCAAGTTTATTAAGATATACAGCATCTTATATATAGATTATAGGGGAGAAATGGGACAAAGTCAACAGAAACTGATCACAGTGGGAAGAAGTCAACAGGAAGCTAATCAAGCACTGTTGTACAAGGGAAGCACAGGCTATCTCAAGGGCATCAGAGACTGAGCACATACAGCTTGGGGACTGATAACACCAGCCTTCTCAGTTCTCCTTAACTCCTGTGAGGCCATGGTCCCAGTCCCAGACCAGACATTGCCACGTCGGTTCCTGGCCAAGTAAACAGAAATAGTTAACTCTTTCTTCCAATGGTGTTTTATACTATTAAATGTGGATGTAAAGTGCACATCCGGCCTCTTTTCTGGCTGCAGGATTCAGTTGCTGTTCCCCGTTGCTGCAGAGGATTATTGTCTGTGAATCTTCCCCTACATAAATAACCCTCTATTATATTAAATTCTGAACTAGTGTGGGATTTCTTCTAAGTGTCCTTCTTCAATGGTGCCTCTGAGAAGTGAGAAGCTTGGATCCTACTACCTACATTCTATTTAATAGTTCACTTAATTGTTCCATTTCGGTATACAAGCATAGAACTTTGTGCTTTTCTACAAGATGGGGATATTATTTTTAAAGTTGCATATGTGAGAATAACATATAATAATTAGTGCAGGACTGATTTTTTTGTTTTGTTTTGTTTTTGGTTTTGTTTTGGCTCGGTTTGGTTTAGTCTTACAAGACAGGGTCTCTCTGTAGCTTTGGAGCCTGTCTTTGAAATAGCTTTTGCAGGCCAGGTTGACCTTGAACTCAGAGATCCACCTGCCTCTGCCTCCTGAATGCTGGGAATAAAGGCGTGCGCCACCACCTGGCTGGTGTCAGATTGTTTTGTTGGCATTCTCCTCCATCTGCTGCCCATCATGGGCACAAGTCCATGCTTACCAGGGCAGAACCAAAAGGTCTGCCCCTCCTCTCTCCCCATGCGTTCCCTGGTTTGCCAGCTTGGGCACATTTCTTGCTCTTGGCTGAGCCAAGGCCCATTCACAGATCACAACTGCCAGCAACCTTGATATTCTGGCCAGTTCAATCTTCTGTATATGAAAATGCTGCTCTTAGTTAATTGATTAAGTCCCAGGATTTAGGTACCATGCACCCACAACTGCAACACCTGCTGGCCAATAAAAATTATTACACCTACTACAATTGACTGAAGTTTCATAATGGAGGTAAATATAAATAAATTAATAAATTTGAAACTTATATGATTGCAGATAATATTACCATCCAGGAATTTAATAACCCTTTTTCTTAACCTATGGATGGTATTGGGAAAGGTTTATGTTTCCTCTGGGAATGGCAAAAATAGAATGTCTTAATCTTCTGGACTATGTAGAAAATGTGGCAAAGGCTGATATTGGACAGATAAGAGCAATAAAAGACAGACAAGGCAACCCAATACCATCAAGAAATTCCTTGGTGGGTTGGTGGGCCTCTCTCTTTCTCTTTCTCTTTTCTTTTCTTTGGGGGGGGAGTGGGGGGTCAAGACAGGATTTCTCAGTAGCTTTGGTGCTTGCCCTGGAACTAGCTCTGTAGACCAGGCTGAGCTTGAACTCACAGAGATCTTCCTGCTTCTGTCTCCTAAGTTCTGGGATTTAAGACATGCCCCACCATCTAGCATTTTTTTTTCAATTGTAATCAAATGTCTCTTAGCAGCTGGTGCTCCTTCCTCATCAGCCAAACACAAAGACAACACAATAATATACAGTATCCAGATTCTCTGAGGAATTTTCCATCTTTACAAGGAATCGAAGTTAGGATAGACGGGAGCTGGAGGTGTTAATTTTTCTCCCAAACTCAGTTGGCTAGGTTTTGGTTCGAATTCCTAGAGTTGGAATTTCAATCCCAGCTCTGGTATGTACTGGAGGCTAGAAAGTCTCAAGTAAATGACTCTTATAAATTTGTGCCCCAAAAACTTGGGTGCCAAATGAAGCACAATTAATAAAAACTCAGAGACAGAAATTGGGGTTCGACCTGAAGATCTGAAGAGCAAAACAGCCAGCCACTTGCTCTTACCTGGACCTCAGTCTGAAATGATGATCCTGCCTCCAGGAATCCAGTCTCAGAATGAGACTGTGTTTTCAGAGCTGTTGCCTTCCATCTTATAATCCTTTCTAGGGCTGTGATTAAAGGTGTGTACCACTGTGATTAAAGGCGTGCACCACCCGATTTCTATGGCACCTAGTGTGACTTTTGGGATTAAAAGTATGTGTCATTGATGTTACTGGGATTAGAGTGTATTTCCATTTCCTGGTTGGTAAGGCTGACTAGTGAGACTGTTTTACTCTCAGATCCTCAGACAGTCTTTATTTATTAAAAGGCAATTGAAATGCCTCTACAGTCCTCCCTCCCTTGGACTGGTCTCTGATAGCTCAGGCCAATGCTTCGCTGTGGATCTCTGTATCTGCTTCCATCAGTTGCTGGATAAAGGTTCTTTGATGACAATTAAGATAGTCTATCAATCTGATTATAGGGGAAGGCCATTTTAGGCATCTTGTCTACTGCTGCTTAGAGTCTTAGCTGGGGTCATTCTTGTGGAATCCTGGGAATTTCTCTAGTGCCATACTTCTCTTTAGCCCTTTAATTACTCCCCCAAACAAGATATTTGTTTCCCTTCTATTTTTTTCTGTTCTTTCCTCTTTTTGAGCATACCATTTCCTTATGTTCTCCTCATCTCTCTCCTTCTCCCCTTCCCCTCTGACTTTCCCTTCCTCCCTAATTTTCTCAGGAGGTCCTGTCTGCTTCCCCTTCCCAAGAGGATCCTTCTATATCTCTTTTAGGGTTCTTATTATCTAGCTTCTCTGGAGTCATGAACTATAAGCAAGTGTTCCCCTTACTTCGTATCTTCTCCAGTATATGCTTTCATTACTGTTTTAATATTAGCCATTTTGACTGGTGTAAGGGTATCTCAGAGTCATTTTGATTTGCATTTCCCTGATGTCTAAGAATGTTGAGGGATCTCTGAAGTGTCTATCGACCATTTGTAATCTTATGTTGAGAATTCTCTGTTTATGTCTATACTGCACTTTTATTGGATTATTTAGTAATTTGGTGTCTAATTTCTTGAGTTCTTTATATATATTTTTAAGATCAGTTTTTTGTTTGATATGAGGTTAGTAATAATCTTTTTTCATTCTGTAGGCTGCCATTTTGTCTTAGTGACTGTGTCCTTCTCAGTTTCAGGAGGTCCCATCTATTAATTGTTGTTCTCAATGTCTGTGCTACTGGTGTTATATTTAGGAAGTGGTCTTCTCTATCCATGTATTCAAGGCTACTTCCCACTCTCCCTTCAACAAGGTTAAGTGTGACTGGATTTATGTTGAGGTCTTTGATCCATTTGTACTTAAGTTTTGTGCATGAGGATAGATATGGGTCTATTTGAACTCTTACACATGTTCACATCTAGTTATGCCAGCACTATTTCTTAAAGATGTTTTTCTTTTTTTCCATTGTATGCAACCCCCATCAAAATCCTAGCACAATTCTTCACAGACCTTGAAAGAACAATCCTCAACTTTATATGTGAATTCAAAAAACCTAGAATTGCCAAAACAATCCTCATCAAGTTCTTTTATAGAACTATATTAATTGAAACAACTTGGTATTGGAACAAAAACAGTCATGTGGACCAATAGAATCAAATCAAAGACCCTGATATTAATCCAAAACCTATGAACATCTACTTTAAAATATTTCTGTACCTACTTTAAAACAGAACTCAAAACTCTCTCATATTTCTTTTTGAATCCAGCATCATATCTGGTTTGTGGAATACATAAAATAAAGATTTATTGGACAAAAGTTTAGTGATGTAATGTATTTTTTAATTGTCTACTCAGTCAACATTTATTTTTTATTCATGACTACTTCTACCACCTTGCTTATTATATCATACTCTTTTCTCCATCTTTGATGTTTTCTGTATTTATATATTTGATTCATTTGCTAATGCAAAAACACTGGTCTCATGAAAAGAGATTAAGAATAATTTTTTTTCTGAGTGACCATGGCCCAAAAACACAGATTTATGTTAACCTAAATTCTATGTTCCAATATAGAAGCAAGTTCATGAAGCTTTTATAGTAACTGAACAAAGAAAGTCATAAATCAAGACTTTTAAAAAATACATAGGTGAAAGCACCAGCTACGTAGAATAGAGCTAGCCAGAGAAATTTCAGCTATAGGTCCTAGAAGTTATGTGATTGTATTCTTACCCCTTGGATGATTGAGACATCTTTTGTTAAGTTAATGCATTCCAAAGGTATTTATCAGTTGATTGGCTTGTTTGACCTGACACACAGGTGAGCAACGAACAGCTATGTAGGTGGTTAAACACTGAGTAAGATAAATTGCAATTAGGCTTTGAACCTGCAACATTCTGACCTCTCTGTATCACTGAAGTTCTACTGAGTCAATTAGCTTTTGCAAAACAGTTTCTTTCCAGCAATTCTTCTATATCCAACCAACACTATCCCTTTAGTTTATGATTCATTGATTTCTTACCAACAATGATCTGTCCTTTTACTTGCACCTAACTTAAATCTTGCTGCTGGAACATATGGAACATATTCTTGATTTCTGTTTCAAGATTTTACCATGTCATCAGTATCTACATTTGCAATTCTTTCACCTTAGACACGAAGAAACCTCAAGATCTTTACCTAATTGGCTCTTTGTGGTTCACTCTTAATTGTTTTTCAAATATCCTTAATTAGCCTCAATGGCTCATTATTAAATTTCTCTTTTTGAATACTACTTTAAATCCCTTCCTTTATTTTTCTCTATTGACTACTAATAGAAATAACACCTTGGATATATTAAATTTTCAGCTAATACGTAACTATACTAGAACAGTAGGATGTGACTAGTTCAAAAACAAACATCCTTATTGTCCCCAAAAGAGCCTTTTATGTACTTGCCAATATACTATGAGTCTGTATCTCATTCATTCCCCAGTCTCAAGGCACTTCTTTTATATCTTTTCATTGCAAGTAAAACTTCAAAAGTTTTCTTCCCTTCTTTATATTTGTGAATAATCTTATAATATTTCACCGAAGAATTGAATAAATTGGAAGAAATGTCACCTATTGCTAAATCAGGTAATTAGCTGCCACGGTGCATACTGTTTTCTATTTTGCAAAAATGAGTGAGTTGACTGTATTGTGTTTTTATGAGAAAGTTCCACTTTTTGACTCAGTCATATTGTGCTCACCATTGCAAATGATGCTTTTAGATAATCAATTCCTCCTTTGTCCAGAATAATTTCCTTGCCATCTCACATAGTCATCCATTAATATGTCCTAAAAGCTTAAGTGAATGCAAAAATCTGCAAGTTGTTAAGTGTATAAATGGCACCGTATTCTCTTATGATGCATAGACATCTTTTTGTTTACTATAAGTAACCTTTAAATTATTTGTGATAGCCAATAGAATATAAATGCTATGCAAATGTTTGTCTCTACACTCTTTAGGAAATGATGGTTAAAGAAACATCTGTGTTATGGGACAATGGTCTCTACCCTCTTACTTACTTGTATTTTAAATAAATAGTGATTGGCCAGTAGCCAGGCAGGAAGTAGAGGTGGAATAAGGAGAACAGGAGAATCTCGGGAAGAGGAAAAATTCAGTTTGCAGTCGTCACCCAGACACAGAGCAAGCAAGACGAGAATGCCTCATGGATGAAAGGTATCTAGCTACGTGGATAACATAGACAAAAACTATGGGTTAAGGTGTAGAAATTAGTTAATAAGTAGCCTGAGCTAATAGACCAACCAGTTTATAATTAATGTAGACTTCTGTGAGTTTCTTTGGGACTAAATGACTGTGGGACTGGGCAGGACATAAATGTCAGTCAACACATCTGTTCACATTTAACAGAGATGAAAGCATATTATTTTGTAATGTAAATATGTTTTTTGACTGTCACCAAACATACAGTTATAATATGTTGACTATATTGTTTTCCTTTCTAAAAAACTGTCTCTTTTCACACTGATCTCAGATAGATATACATAATGCTATTTGTAAATTTTGTATTTCCAAGTCAAATTTGCTTACAATATAAATGTCTTCATACTTTGTCTCCATAACCCTCACTATACACAAGCTCATCACAAATTGCCCTCAATTTTAATCTATATGTTTCTCTGATTTTGTAAAAGTGAAATTAGCTAATGTAAAACAGAGTTCAAAGTAGAACTCAGAGAAAAACTAGTGATTGGGTTAATTAAATATATCCAGACAGACTGGGCAGAAGTTAATTTAATTTTTCTCTGCTCTTTTATCCTATAGATATTTCTTCTTCATAAGAGAACTTTAAAAAATGTGATTACAACTTTATGAACCTTACTTTACCCTTTCCAAATGTAAAATAATGATAACCATTTTTCTTTCTTTGTAGAAATTTCTAAATAATTCAATATTTTTTTTCTCAATTTAAGTATTTGCTGCTTATATAGAAACCTATCAGAAAGTTTTCACTGAATCCCTAAATATAGAATTTGTTATTTAATCTTCTGAAATAGCACTGGTTATTTTTTCTTTTTAGCATGTGTCAAGCTAATAAATAGCCAGTAATTTACCTAAAAATTAGTCTCTGATTGCTAAAGTAGGTTTATTTGGGAAAAATTATTTACTTTTGAATCTTTGATATAACACAAAAACTTCAGACTATGCTATAAAACCAAGTCATTCCTATATTACAGGTTGCTGATTAGTCCCAAGGTACTCAATAATGCTAAACAAATATAATAAAAGTGTTTGTGATAAATGTTCAAAGAGTGGTAATTTAAATCATGAGAAAGTCTTTACCCCAATCCATAACATTTATAATAGCAAATAAAAAATAACACCATCAAACAAAAAAACTAACAAAAATCTAGTCTAAAATAGAAAAATAACTACGTCCATATTCCCAAATATTGTTTATAAATGTTCTTTTACATTTAAAGGGGTTATGATATTGATATGAATAATTTGCTTTGGTATGGATATAAATTTAATGTCACTTTTGTTATATGTATATATATTTCTTATCTTGATTAGGTATTGTGATTGTGTAGTTCATTTAAAATGTAGTGTATAATTAAAAAATATAGGTTAATAGATAATCATCTATAATAGTCAAGTTTGTAGTCATGTTAGTTAGGTTTTCTAGATGTGCATTTCAGATGGATAGATGTTCTTCATATCTTTCAAAGACTACAGAATATGACATTTAAAATCTTTTAATAATGTAGGACCTTTCATAACAATGAGACACATCTGCTCCTGGTAGCACCAGCCACTTCAAGAGGAAAATGGGCATCAAAGACACTCCTTATGTAGTTTGCTAGCCATTTGAGGAAGAAACTGCTCTTGCATGGTCTGCATCACTGGACATGCAATATCCACAGAGAGAAGACGGCTAAACTTGCCAAAAGGTTAGATGCTCCTTCGGGGTTCCTGATTCATAAAAGAGTCCGTGAGGCATTCTACAGGATACAGAAAAAACTGACTGAAATGTCTTTAAAAATTCCTGCTTCATAAAAACGTCTGCTGGATATTATGGGCCTGTAGGCTAAAGATGGATGCCTCAACAGTCCAAAAAATCTTTGGGCAAATGTCCAGGCAGCAACATGTCTCTGTCAATTCTAGAGTTTTGGAAGTTGTTTATAATATACTTCCCGTTTACTTAGGTAACATTATATCCTTCTGGAGTCTTTGATTGAGTTAAACAATAGATAGATATTTATAGTAATAGTTTTCCTTAGTTATGACAAAAGATAAAATAGATATAAATATTGTAACTGTAATTCTTGCTTGATAACTGTTTTGTTATATGTAATTTTACTATGTTAAAGATACAGCCTTCCTTTCCTTTTTAAACAGAAAAGGGGAAATGTTATAGGATGTACTTCTGTTTATGTATTGCTTTCATTGGTTAATCAATAAAAAAACTGCTTGGCCTAATAGGGCAGAATTTAGGTAGGCAGAGAAGACAGAACTGAATTCTGGGAGAAAGAAAGCAGAGAGCGAGAACTGCCATGGAGCGGCCAAAATCAGACATGCTAAATCTTGCCCAGTAAGCCACGACCTCATGGTGATATATACAGATTAATAAAAATTGGTTAAATCAAGATGTAAGAATTAGCCAATAAGAGGCCAGAAATAATGGGCAGGCAGTGTTTATATGAATACAATTTCTCTGTGATTATTTCGGGTCTAAGCTAGCAGGGCAGCTATGACAAAAAGCAGGCCTGCTTTTCCTGTTACAATATTCTTTTACATTTTAGACAGATTTTTATATATGTGTTTACAAATAGGCTGTATTGTTAAAATAAAACTCTAGTAGGTAAACTTTAGATCATATCCAAAAACAAAGCAGAAGTTTGGCTTCCATACCTAAATAACCCAAGACAATGTGTTTTAAAGTAAAACAGGTGCTATGAAGATGTTGAATTTAATTGAGTATCAGGCCAAAATTTGCAAGTACAAGAGAGCAAAATTTTGAAGAAGCAAATTTTTGAAGAAGAGTTAATCACTTAAGTTTCTACTCTTCAAGGAATAAAACCGAACAAAATACATGATTATAGGGCATAAGTGGGCTTTGCTATAAAATAGGATACAACCACTTTTTTTAATCACCAGTTAAGAAACATTACATTTGAAATGCTTTTCAGTACCTTGTTCTCTACTGGTTATGCCACATGAAATGTATCATAGAATGAAATCTGGAACAATTTGAAGAGAAAATGATATTCATTCTTTAGAGTAGCAACAGATGATAAAATTGAAATTCATGAATGTTGCTGCATGTATTACATCCAGATGCTCTGCCAACACTGATGACATGTGTTAGTTGATTGTCAGAGATTAATTATTTCATCACTACTCTGATGTGTGTGAATTATGTGTCACCTTATCATAGAGATGAAAATCAGTAGATAAATATTCACCTAGGTCATGGTCGGTGAAAGTGTTCCTCAAGGCTTGCACATCCATATGGAGAATGTAGAGGCATGACTATACCATCAGTTTCTGATAGAGGCATGATGATCACACATTCATTGCAATCTTAGTTTACATTGTAAAAAAGCCTGCTATGTGCTGTGGGATTGCAGCATAAGGACAAGTCTATATTAAGAAACTTCCTCATGACTTCCATAGAAGTTAAAGTTAGGCAAGCCATGGGTAAAACAGGAAGCACAAGTCCAGCATGGACAAAGAAATCTATTAAGTTAAAAGCTAAAGTTCACTGGAGGTAGATGTAAGTTTAGCTCTTTTTGACCCTTGACCCATTTACAAAAATGGGAGTTCAGTATCTACACCATCTACACAAGAGAGATGTGAAAAACAAGGCTGAGAGAACTTAGCACACTGAAATTTCCATATTAAGCAAATCTACAAAAATGCCCAAATTGGGAAAGGACTGAGATTTGTGGAACATTGCTTAAGATACTGTACTTAACAAAGGTGTAAAGAGAAAAGAGCATCAGTACTATTCAGAAATATGTTGGGTTTACTCTATCCACAACTTCTAAGTGTTAGGTCTCATCTCATTATTAGCCATGATGATGATAGAATTTCCCAAATAGAGATCACATGTTATAGGTTCATATTAGCAATAGTTTTATATTCTCCCAATATTTGAATAATTGATGAATGGATCTCTATACAGTGGCAGGAGCTGATAGTATAGTGTGCATGGAAACAAAGGCACAAAGTCTCATTTATTAATATTTATCTAGCCACTACATTTTCTTAATAATCTCCAAGGCATCTTCAGAGACTGAAGTATAGTCTTGAACATGTCATTATCCCTCAAGGAAAACACTAAGCCACTTGGCAGAAGATTGACTCAGGCTCCTTTCTGCCTGAAAGGATCTGACAGATACGAATACCACTTAATACAGTTCTGCCTTGTTGTTTGTAGGATATCAAGTAGCACTAGTTTAAAATAATTCATTCAGCTGTTCAATATTCACACATCTAAGATTGATTCTCTGACATCGTATTCTATATAAATTATTTATGAACCCAAATACTCAGTGTATAGCAAAGGAATAGCGTGTTGGGTATAGAACTAGAGAATGTACTCTAAAAGACTGCATCTGTAATCTGCCAGCCTGACAGAGATACTAGAGACTATACACAGAATTATGAGACACATTTCCCAGTTGGCAGTACGTACCCAAATCGCCATTATGTTGTGCTGGCGCTGAAACTCACAAAAGGAAAATCGATCCAAGAAGCAAACCAGGTAGACAACAATGATTAATGTGCAGTGCTTCTTAGATCCCTCCACTAGGTGAAGCATTTTCAACCTCTGCCCTCAGTGTTTAGTCAATCCTTATTGGATAATGGAGCAGATAAAAAAAATGACTTATCCAGATGTGTGTTCCCTTCTGAACTGGTTTCATCCAATGAGTGGTGGCTTCCTAGTATAAAAGCTCATCCATGACTCACCAAAAGTAGACAATTCTAAAAGGACAGTCTAGGCTTATAGGTTTTTAGAGATTCAGTCCTACAGAAATCTGACTTGCTTCCCATTTATCACAGGCTTAGATCCTGTGAGTTCCAGCTTACTTCTCACAAGCTAAGATTTACCTGGGTATGCTCCTCAAAGAAACCAACTTAAAACTTTCATAAACTCAGTTTATGTGCTTATACAAATACGTAATTTTCCACATGTAGATGAGTTTGTTACATCTCAGTAGGATTTACCTTATTTTCATCTAAAAGTCTTAAAAGTATATCAACTCACAAATAATTTACCAATGCTTTTGACACACTTATCATCTTATCTTAAATTCAATTAATTTTCAAAGTCCAATAACACTCTCATGAGGAAAAAAATATCATTTGTAAGAATTTGAATTGTGGTACAATATTTGGAAAAATCAGGAGACTTTAGTCAAACACCTAAAAAAAAAGAAAGCATAGATTGTGAGAAGGAGGAGCAGGCGTTTTTATGCCCACTCTTAGTGACATTAATTCCTCCAACAAGGTCATACCTAGTCAAATAGGCCACACCTCAGAATTCCTGTCAAGTAGTGCCACTTCCTAATAACCAAACATTCAAATGCATGAGCCAACAGTGTCCTTTATTATTCAAAACACCACTTGAGTTGGTTCACAGTACACAGTTTAAATAGGCCACAACCAGAGGATATGACAAGCTCCAAAATATTTTCTTCTTAAAGGATATGGAGGTCAGAAACTATTATTTTTAAACAGGTCTTACGTAGAAGTTTACTGAATACTAGACTATGAAATTCAGGATAAAGAAGAGGGGGTGTGAGTGAATTGCAAATCCCATGATACAAAATAGCCCACAACCACAATTTCATATATATTATTATTTATATATTTAAAACATGCACATATATTTATTATGTATAAATTGCTGTGTTTATATTTATATGCATGTATTTATAATTCATAATTTTATTCGATTTATAATGTAAATATGCATATATTTATAATGTATATACAAATAAATAAATATGCACATGTTTGTATATGCGAGAGAAGAGCACCTCTGCCAAGGAACATAATTGTTTTTCATAAAAGTGGAAATTTAGCATTTTTTTTTCTGTTAAAGCTCGAAAATGATTACTGTTGATTTCAGTGTTAATATTAAGCCAGGCAGTGGTGGCACATGCCTTTAATCCTAGTTCTTTGGAGGAGAGGCAGTCTGATCTCAGTGAGTTCAAGGCCAGTCTGGTCTACAAAACAAGTTCCAGGACAGCCAGAACTGTTACACAGAGAAATCTTCTCTCAAAAAAAAAAAAAATCAATATTAATAGTAAATTAGTATCGAAGTAATCTGATGAAGAAGAGAAAGATAAGTCTTGGATGACTTTGCTGAAAAGGTTATTTGATTCCTTCCATAGATAAAACCAGAAAACAACCTTGAATGAAATAACTGACTTGAGATAACTCTACAACAAAGCTTGTGATGGCATTTTGTGTTTTGCCGCAGTTGAAGAACTGTTGTGTCACGGCTCTTCATATTTTTCTCAAGTTGGATTAAGAATTTCTGTAAACTAATATGCACATGTATGAATGCACAAAATGGTTTCTGACTGCAATGAGGTTATTAATCCACACTGTTCTCCACAAAACACACATGGACAAACGAAGGCACGCACGCACACACGCAGGGACTATTCTTGCTCCTGCTCACGTTTATCTGACCTCCTCTGTACTCTAGGATTTAAAACCTGAAAAGGCTTCTCTCCAATGAAAGGCAAGAAGTCCGAGGCAGGAGGAGAACGAGGCAAATAAACATTCTTCCCGTTCCTTTCTGCCCAACCCAGGTTTTGGCAATGGCTGAATCAACTACTCTCTGGCCTCTCAAGTGTTCTATATTATCAAGTTCCTTCCATCAGGAACAGAAGTGGTGTTCCTTCTTCTGTGGCCGTTTTAAGCTTAAGTAGCTTTTTGGCCTGGCTTTGTTTTTTCCATCTCGCAATTCTTAAATAGTTTCTTCATTAAGTAGTTCATTCCAATATATCATCTGATTGCTAGAATTATTAAAATAAGATCTTGAACCAATGTAGCATTATTTCTGCATTTCATGCCTTAAAGTGATGTTGATGGAATTATTCTGTGCTATCTTTCTCTTGATATTTACTTTGCACCTAAGTGTTGAAAGTAAACATGCATCTACATAAACATGTTCATATATTAGTTGTTTCACACAATTTGCAATACAACATGAAGTACAATATTGCTTTAGTGTCTCCAACATGTATTTATATTAACAGTAAACAATTGCGCAGTCTTAATAGCAAAATGTTGCAATCTTGCTTCTTTTCAGGAATATAGCTTTTGTTTTAATATATACATATACTTAATATAAAGTATACACATCATCATTTTACATAAGAATGACTTATACTATTCATTTTTATTTGAATTGTCATTAAATGTCCTTTTTTTCTACATTTCTAATTTGAATGCTGTAATTTTTTCCTTAGACCGTTGCCGAAAATCATCATGCTTACAACCCTTCTGCACTTTGGAAGCAGGGGCTTCCTGATTTACTT
>NW_026067897.1:833165-860058 GCF_014885135.2 Alexandromys fortis | reverse complement strand
TTATAGTCTTCCTTCTCCCATATATCTTAATATTTAAAAAATTAAATCTTAACTCAGGTTGGTTAACTTCTAATCTTTTTTGTTATGTCACTTCTTACTTGAGAATAAATTTATCATTTTCATATAGTTTTATCAAAAGGAATTATACTTACTAAATTATACTTTCAACTACCTACATTGGCCTATAGTACATTTATTATACCATGTCTTCTCAAAATTTGAAATTTTCTAGCAGTGAAATGTACATTTTGTACTTGGATATATTTTAATTTAAGAAATGATTGGCACTACAGACTAATGTTATAGGAGTAAAGGTAAAAGAAAGTAGTTTGATGTCAAATATCTTGGTGTTGGTAAAGTTACTGTTACACACCTGATAGAAGCTCATATATCTGTGTGACTTGGAAAGCAGTTGTTGGAAGGGGATGCAATTTCTTCAATTGTTTAAGTGTCTGTCATGTTCCAATGATTTCCAGTTATAGTGGTTAATGTGTAAGGCTTCAAACATTCAAAGAAAAACTAACAGCCCTGGGCAAACTCTGTGAAAAAGAGCATCTGCCTAAAAGAGGAAGAACTCTATTCTGCATATTTGTTTGCAAGCTAAGAATCATTTGTTGATAAATGTTACCAGTCCCTAAAGAAGAAATCAAAGATCGCCACAGGAGATCTACTTAAAGTTATTGATTGAAAGCATACTCCAAGTGAATGATAATATTGAATTTCTTGTCATTTACATGCAGCTCATACACTTTTGATAGCTCAATAGTATCTTCATTTCACCACTAAAACTGACGTTTGGAAAGACTAATTGACAGAGCTGAATTTCCAAATTAATACGAACATTCAATAGTTATCATTTAGTAACTGTCATTTTGTTTTCAGACATTGGATAAATTTCACCTCATGTTCCCATAATGGGGCAAGGGAAAGACATTTAGTATGAGGTCAATAAGTGGCAATGGACTTATATTTTCCTTGTGTTTTCCCTTAGTTTTTGAGGTCTCCATCTGAAGTACTGTGATAACTACCAATGCATATGTGAAAGTCCACTCTTTTCTTACATTTTCAGGAAAAGCTTAGCTAATAGCCACCATTCTGTTAAGGCAGTGATCAATCATTTTAGTCAATTAATTTTTAAGGATTTTCTTAGAAAGTAATTTGTGTGGTTCAAATCCTTGAAAGTGGAGCAAATTTTCTATTGCCAGTTATTGTTCATTTTAGATATTATTTGCTAGTGTGTTAAACAATCTAATTATATAAGAATTGAATGGATTTAACTAGACAAAACCATACTGAGTGATGTAACCCAAACTCATAAGTAGATGTCAGTTATAAAGCAAAGGATAAAGAGCCTACAGTCCATGACCCCAGAAAAGCTAAATAACAAGGAGAACCCTAAGAGAATCATATGTAGATCCCCCATGGGAAGGGGAATTAGAAAATTGGGAGCATGGGGGTGGGTAGATAAGGGAGGGTGGAAGGGGAGAAGAGAAGGGTGAAGGAGATCTTGAGGGAATGGGATAGTCAAGATGGAAGAAGGAGAGAAATGGAGAGCAAGGAAACAGATATCTTGATTGAGAGAGCCATTATGGGACTAGCAATAAACCTGGCACTATTAAGGCAGGAAGACAACTTTAATAAGGACCATACCTTCTGCTGGAAGCCTATATATAGATATTGAAGAAGGACCCCTTTGCTCTTTGTCTTGCTAGCAACTTTATTTCTTCTTAAGTCTACTTCTGGGATTGCAGGGCCTACTGAAGACCAGGCAAGACATCAAGTATCATGGACTGAACAACTTCTGGATTCTTAGACTTTCCATCCATAGCCAGTTATTGATGATTTAGTTGGACGATAGTCTTTAAGTCCCACTAATGACTCTACATATTACTCTAGGGTACTCTGAGAAATACACATTTGAAGTTGCAAATATACAGATAAGCATTTAGTCACATAAAATTCTATTGACTCAAAAAACACCTGAAGGTGTTTGACTAATCTTTCCTAAAGTAATGAGATCATAGTAGTTCTTAGAAATCTTAAGGAAAAATTGTGAAACTAATTTTTATGAGATTTAGTTTTTATGAGTGCATTTCATTGAAGTCACAAATAAAGGAAGTCTAAATGACTACAGATCTCGGGTTGCTGATAAAGGGACCTGCCCATTTTTCTTCCCATTACACACTAATACTTTATCTTAATCATGGCTGTACTTCAACAGCACAAAGAAACTGTCCATGTTTGTGTGTCACGCTCAACAAACTAAAAGTGAAGTGTAAATGGGTGGTCTGGGAATTGGTATTTTCTAAACAATCTTTACAATTCTAGTGAAGAGTAGTAACTGAAAACTGAGTTATCAACTTTTCATGCTAAACATCCTCTTCAACATATTGCCAGCTCTTCCTAACCAGGTGTTTATACTTTATACCTGATACTGTTAAGTTGAAGTCTACTCATTAACCAATAAACAACAAAATCTTCAATATAATTGAAGCTCTAATGGTAAAGGCAGAGATGAGGACATTTGTTCTCATACCACAGGTAAATGTACCACATTACATGTGACATCTATTTGATTTTCTCTAATGTGGTAAAGTTATTTTAAAAATACATATATCAGAATAAAGGGACATCTTCCACACCTTCCAATATGATAAAAATTATTATAGCATTAATTGGTAATTGATTCCAAAATATAAGGTCCAGCAATTGCTTTGAGAATGATACTGAAAAGATTCCTCTTTCTACCCCAAAAAAATCACTTTTCCTTTGTCAGAAGACATTGCAGACAAGTAGAAGTCTCCAATATAATAATTTTATTGCCTTGGAATCTATGGCTTACTGTTACCATCATAAATCATTGAGGCATGTAATCACAATAAAGAAAAAAGAAAGAACAAGCAAAAATTATATACAAAGAGAAGTCCAACCACAGTGAGGCTTGTGCTGAATCACAGCACTTTATGACACTCAAAATATATACTTCTTTTATCTGTGTGGGAAGTGCTCATCTCTCTCTCTCTCTCTCTCTCTCTCTCTCTCTCTCTCTCTCTCTCTCTCTCACACACACACACACACACACACACACATACATAGGATATGTATTTTTTTCTTCATCATGATTGAGCAATTCTAACCTCTAAGTCTTCAGATGCTATAAAAGAGCATGTGTGCAATCATACATCTTGTTCAATAAACAGCAGGTCATCAGAACAAAATTTTTTACATTTTAAATCACAAAATTAAAAATTATTAGGTTTATGAAGACAAAGACAGTAATATAATTAACTGTGAACTTTGTCATTTAATGAAAATTTAAAGCTCTTGAAAGTATGGGATTTTTTGCATTGAAATTTCTTTTGTGATACTGTCATCCACCTTGAGATATTTCTTAGTATGAGAAAGTCATTTCTTGATTTTAATATTATGGGAAATTTCATCTATAATCATTTTAAAATAACCATTTCATCTAACATCCTTGAGCATGGTAATTAAATTTGTAAGGTATAATGAATGAAAGTAAGTATAATGAATGATGATAATCTCTAGAAGGCAGCTTAGGAAACTCCTTATCTACTCTGGATAATGAACCTGTGCATAAGGAAATGCAATCTGCAAGCAATCATGAGGATTACAAAAGGGTCCTTCATGCCGTAGTACAAGTGCTACTTCAAGACAGTATATTAAAGCCTCTCTTGTGCTTACCTTTGAAATGTTTTCAGTTTGGTTCAGATTGATTATATTAGGTTGTGATGTATTTTAAATTCAACAATTTCTGTGGAAACCGGTTTTAAATCCTTTCTTAATGTTGATTGTCTCATTTCAGGTAAGATAAGCAAGGGGATAAAAGGAGCACCCAAACATTGTTAGTGGGAGTGTAAGCTTATTCGTCTAGTAAGGAAATCAGAAAGAGGGGAGTTGGTCTATTTCAAGATAAATCTCTTTTTCTCTTGGGCATAAACCTAAAGAACACTTCATCTTACCATGGAGAAACTTGTTCAATTCTGCTTTATTCATAAAATTCAGAAATTGGAAACAACCTAGATGCCCCTCAACATATGAATGGATTTTAAAAAATGTGGTACATTTCACAATGGAACATTACCAAGATGTTAAAAAAAAGGGGCATCATTAAATGGGACAAAAAAGGGGCATCTAGGTTTTAAATTGTTAACCATGGCAAGAGAGTCACACAGAGGCCATGTTTATCAGATTAGAAAATAATTATAAGGAATGAGTTACTATATTGGTTCCATTGAGACCTTAGGTTTCACCTCCTTAGCACAAAAAGAAATTCTTGGTGAGGTATCCCAAACCCAGAAAGACAAACTATGGTATGTAGTCACTTATATATGTATATTAGCTGTTAAGTCAATGGTAACCAATCTACAATCCATAGAACAACAGAGGGTAGATGTAGAGTAAGGAACTATAAGGGACAGATAGTACTCATTACAGAAGGGAAAGAAAACAGATATTTATAGATTGTTCTCTATAGGTCTCCAAGGTCTGGAGTGGGAGGACCAGGTGGGATTAGAAGGGGGAAGCTCACAGTGGGAGGAAATGTACGGAGAGACATCTAAAATTAAGGTGCATTTGAGGAATACTATGAAAACCCAACACAATAGAAACCTCCATATATGTATAAAACTTAACGCATAAATTCAGTCATGGAAGAACTACTGGATAGTATAAAACCATCTTCCCATTGGTAAGTGCTAAGCAGGTGAAACCTAAAATCTCAATGGAACCAATATAGTCATTCATTCCTTATGATTATTTTCTGATCTGATAAACATGGCTTCTGTGTGACTCTCCTGCCATGGTTAACAATTTAGAACCTACATGAATTGATGCCACTGCTGCTTTGTGTTTAGTTAGTGTCTAAAGGCAGTTCAGAGAGGTTTCTGTTAGTCTGGTGAGCACTAACCATGAAGAAACTAGATGCTATTATCCAACACTTCATATGTTTTCCACGTTAATCTTAATTGTCATTTTACTAGACAGTCACCTCTTACAAGAAGATTGGAGGGGAGAGCTGCATTTCTCTTTCTATTCGTGTGTCTTCAGCAGACACCTCAGATATTCTATAGTAGTGACTTTCAACCTTCCTAATGTTGCGACTCTTTAATAAGTACAGTTCTTAATGTTGTGGTGACCCCGACCATAAAATTGTTTTCATTTCTACTACATAACTGTAATATTTTTACTATTATTATGAATAATAAATGTGAATATATTATATGTGGGATATCTGCTACATGGCCCCATGGAAGGGTTGTTCAACCCCCAAGGGAGTTGAGACACACTGGTTGAGAACCACTGCTCTATAGGGTTTTTATATTGACCTCAATCAATTATGAGATAAGAGCAGGTATCTACTTTTCAAAGACTATTAAGACTTTATTTAAATCCTCTTCTTCCATCCAGATTTTATTCCTCAGAAAAATAAAAAAAGATTATTTTTTGAAGTTCTTACAGTGAAAATAAAAGGTCTTCAATTCTTCTTGCTACAATTCCTGCATCCTACTGAGGGACAACTTTTTGAAGCTCTCCACAGTGACCACAGAGCCACCTTTCCCTGATCATGTGTCCCTTGAAGCAATAAGCACTAAGAGCCTTTTACATCTTGCAAAAGGGTAAGACTCATGATGAGTTCAGATGAGGAAAATTAATGAGATATGGGAAATAAGCCCCCTCAACTCTGAGCAAAGTTGAGTGTCAAGCTTTCCAGCACAATCACTATGATGTGCTGTGAAATTTGTATGCACAGAGATAGTTTTTCTTTCATGGAGAGGCTTCAGACAAGAACATGAAGCAGCAATGACTCAGGATTAAGTTCTGAGCATACATGGAATCTCTTCTTTCACAGTTGTAAACCTACCATTCCTAGAAATCTCAGGAAATCCATTTACAGTTAAAAGTTCCTTAATACTATTGTGTGATCTTTGTGTCTCATGGCTTTGCCTATAATATCCCTATAATTACATTTACCAGAAAGAGGAAATGATTCTCAGCTACCCTGAAAAGATATAACTTAAGAGCCACCAAAACTCTATATATGACTACTACTAAAACACCTCAGTGTGACTCTCCCTGTTTCTGGTGTTATTTTTAAAAAGGTTCATTTCTAACTGAGAAAATATCTCTTTATAGCTAACTTTAAACTCAGAGGAATTCTTGACAAATATAATCTGTTATAGATATAATTTCATTAAATAACACAGGATATATATTTGTCTAGGAACTCTCTTTAAAATAATTTTTAATATTTTGACATGTATATGAAAAAATCTGACTATTTTCTTTTCCTCATAACTTATTGTAATAGTCAGTGGTCAACAATATGTGGCCTAAAAGCAGACATCTCAAGTTCACATATATTCAGATACACTTAAACACTCCACAAAATTTCTTCCTCAAAATCAAGGTATTTCTAGACAAGTATGGAGAAATTGAGGATTAAATGTAAACACACTATTTCAAACTCCTTTTAATTTCTCCAAGCCCTTGCTTTTTGCTTGCTTGCGTGCGTGTGTGTGTGTTTGTTTGTTTGTTTGTTTTGAAATAAGCTCTCATGTACCCTGGCTGCATTGGACTTTCTTTATAATGGAAAATGAGACCAGGTCTCACGTAACCCATGTTGCCCTCCAACTTGATAAGCAGTGAAAGACGGTCTTGAATTGCTGATTTTCCTGTTTCCACCTCTCTGGTGTTGGAATCACAGGTGTTCTCTGTTGGGGAAGGCCACTTGTTTCATTCCCTCCTGCTCAGCCCCAAATAATCACACATAAACTATATTATTTAAATCACCGCTTTGCCCATTAGCTCTAGCTTTTTATTGGCCAACTCTTACATCTTAATTTAACCCATCTCCATTAATCTGTGCATCACCACGAGGTTGTGGCCTACCAGCAAAGTTTCTGTACATCTGTCTCAGCCGGCAGCTCCATGGCTTCTCTCTGACCCTGCCTTCTTCCTCTCAGCATCCAGTTTAGTTTTCTCCACTTAGCTTTGTTCCGCTACAGCTCTGCTGTAGGCCCAAAGAAGTTCCTTTATTAACCAATAATATTCACAGCATTCAGAAGGGAATCCCACATCAGTTCTTGACCACTCCTGGCTTTTACTATAGTGCTAATGGTGGGAGCCAGCAATGCAAACCCGCTAAATGCTAATATCCTCAGACTCTACCCCAGTTTTATTGATAAATTTAAATATTTTGTCTTTTTAAAAATATATTTTCTGAAAGTTTGTTTTTATAAATTTAAAGTTGGATTTTGCTTTTTCCACAAACTCTTTGTAGAAACTTGTAAGCTTCAAAATTATTTTGAACATATTAAAATTAAGATTTTAATGTCTCAGTAAATTTTTCTAACAAAGCAACTTCTCAAAGGCTCTCATGTGCCTGTTCTCTGACTGACAAGGAGCAACAGGAAAAATTTACTACAGAATATACATTATGTTTTAATTTTTGTTTCTGTAATCAGAACCACCTTCATTTTGTTATGTATTTCCTCAACTTGGGTACTGTGGATTGATAATAAACATATATAGGTTTTATAAACTCATTTCTACTCTAATTGGAAATAGAGATTTCAGAGATTTTCTGGCTTTGTTGGTCAGAAGGCACTATGCAGATCACCTCAGAAGAAAGGTATAAACTGGGCTCACAATAGAAAACAAAGCCAAAAAGAGGGAGTTCCCTTATAGGATTTCCACTTTAACTTTCAATAAACTGGGGCACTCTACCTGCAAATGCATCTTACAATCTACTGGTTAAACCCTTTAGAAAGCATGTATAAGAAGACAGGGAGCATCACAAACATCTGGGAGGCACATGGTTCACATCCTGGTCAGAAGTCTCTATTTTCCCCCAAGTGGGGAGAAGCCAACCCCACAAAAGAAAGATGACAACCTTGCCAAGATTCCTTGTAAACATGGTAATCGTGTCCTACTGGCACACAAATTATGGCTTTCACTGGAGAGTTCTTATCTTTGGAATGCTTTTAGCAGAATGTGTCCCATCTATCTGAGTCTTTGTGGCGAAGAAACCTGGAAACTGAATCTATAAGGCACGGCTCCCCGAGAAATGTCAAGAAGACATGTAATTATGTATGGGTGAATGAAGATGTTTCCTGTCAAAATAGCACTTTTCCAGTAAGATATATTTCTTCATATTTCATTTAGAGACTAAGAATCTGACGTGGAGGTTAATTCTGGTACACTATTAAGGGATCTGGGAATAGCAAACTAGAACTTCTGGAACCCTGGGATGTACAATGGCTTGTCAAATTTTCACAATTACTTGTAACTTTTCACAGGAGTAAAGCCTTAGATTTATAAGCCTTACTGTGAAATATAATCATCTAAACTATTATCAAAAAACCATAAATATCTGTTGATTTGAAGCATTTGAATAAAAGACCGTGGAAGGAGCTTGGGGCAGTAATCAACTTATAACTAGGACACTAGAACACATCCCAAATGAGATCTAGTGTCTGGGGCAGAATCCCCCTCTTAGTTGCCCTGAAAACACTGTGACATCTGTTCACTTTGTACTGTTCAGAATGAGGCTCGCATTTTACTGGAACCTGACATATTTATCTACATAGAACTGTCTCCAAATGGCAAGTATGTTGAATGAGTTATCATAAATGAAATATACCTGGTGTGTTAGTGTCTTTATTGACGGAAGGGTTTCACAAGGGTTTGGGCCCTGAGGTCTCAGATGCTCAAGCCATGTCTAGTATGATATTCACTTCCTGTTGCCAGCCAATATGAAAGTAGAAATCTCAGCTTCTATTCCAGCACTGTATCTGCCTGCATGCCTCTATGCTTCCTGCCATGACAGCAATGAACTAAGCCCCTGAACTGTGAACCAGCCCTAACTAAATGTTTTCCTTTATAAGAGTTGTCATGGTCGTTGTGTCTCTCCACAGTAACAGGAAGTCAAAGACACTTGGGCTTTTGAATAAATAAAAAGATACTTTATAAAATACCAGTGTGAGTTTTATAGAATGTCAAGCATTTGGAATAAAAGAAAAGGTTTCAGATGATCACATTACGTGGCTCATACGTAGGCTTGCTTATGTCTTAACGTGCGCAGTGGCACAGAAGAGAAACAAAATTTTAAAGAGCATATAGGGAAACACAGGTCAGTAGAGTTGCTAAGATTCTACCTCTGACTGAAAACATCAGATTGTTTGCCTTAATATATTCCCTAACCATCATCATTATTCCCTAACCAAACAAGTTATTTAGACAAATTTAGACAGCAATTGTGGCTAAAGTATTAAAATTAATATCACATAGTACTTAAAAGATATTTATTTTTCCATACATCCATGAGGTCTAGGCTTTTCCCAAACTAAGAGAACCTAGTGTTCAGAGGTGATCATAGGGATGATTCAGTCGTCCCTAATTTGTTGTTCTACCTAAAATTCCTGAAAGCATGCAATTGATTAACAACATACAAACTGTACAGATTGAATTTACGTACTTAGGAATATATGCATATGCATATATATGTCTATATATGTGTATGTCTGCATGTATAAAAATTAATTGAAAAGATGCTATGAGTTTGATAAAGAGCAAAGATGGGTATATGAAAGTGTTTAGGGAATGGAGACAAAGGGGAAATGATATAAATACATTACAATCTTAAAAAGAAAAAAAAGTGAAAATAAGTGTATATAGTCTTATCAAGAAAATGTAGCTTTATATAGCATTAACATTTTATATCATTATTTCCAGAACACTTACTCTATGATTAGGGTCTTGCTTCACTTATTGTAAACCATCTAATTTTAAGATCATTTTCTTTAGATGTATTCCTCCCATCAGATGCCAAAGCTGGCAGAAATGAGGCTCCCTCAAAAACTGCAAATGTCAGAAAACCTCAGAAAAGTGTAAGTCAAAATGTGTACACCGTTCTCTGTATACCCCTTTGAGTGTATTCCATACCTCCCTCCTAAACTTTTTAACTCTTACACATAAATATGGCTGTTTCTTTCCTCTCAAGTGTTCTCTACATAGGTTAATTACATCCTAGTGCCTCTTGTTTCTATGCCGTAAATGCCTGCTATATCATCATAGTCAGTGACAAAATAAGCATTCTTAAATCACAGATTACAACAATTGCTTGAAATTATCTTAATAATGATGACTATCTGTTAATTACTTAAACATCTATTAGTGAATATCCAGATATTCTGATATTTAACTTTTCTAGCACCAAAAAGCACAATTCTCACTTTTAAGATACTTATTAAACAACTGTCATGTTAATATGAAAATGAAGCCTTAAACCTTTATTTACTTTTTGAAAAAGTATCTATTATTTATAATGTGTCAGTAGCTTTTTTAGATGCCAGGGATGTACCTGTAAGCAAAAGAAGGTTCTTACAATATGCGGGATCATCTTCTTACTGATCAATGAGTTTCAAATGGGTATATATAAACTCTCAATATTTTGCATTTCCTTTTTACATTTTTAAAGTATTTATTTGTTTTACATCCTGTCCACAGTTTCTCCTCCTTTCTGTCCTTCCAGTCCCTCAGTCCCCCATCTCACCTCTGCCCTTGCCCCCAAATCCACTGCTCCTCTGTTTTTAATTAGAAAAAGTCTGACCTCCCATGGATATCTACAAAACATAGCAAATCAAGTTACAGTAAGACTAACCACCTCGGCAAATATTAAGGCTGGGCAGGGAAACCCAGTATGAGGAACAGCGTTCCAAAAGCCAACTCCTGTCCTCACCATTAAGAGCACCACAAGAAGACCAAGCTACACCACTGTCACACATTTGCAGAAAACCAGATGCAGAGACCTATAACCAAGCACCACGGCTAGCTCCAGGAAACCAGTCAAAGACAGGGAGGAGGGGGTATATGAATCAGGGAGGTCAAGATCATGACGAGGAAATCTACAGAGACAACTGAACAAAACTCATGTGACTGACAGCTCTGGAGACTACTTGGAACCGAACTAGGTCCTCTGCATGTGGGAGACAGTTTTATATCTTGGTCTATTTGAGGGGCCCCTGGCGGTGGGGCCATGATCTATCACTGTGCATGAACTGGTTTTTGGGGGCCCATTCCCTATGCTGGGATACCTTACTCAGCCTAGATGCAAGGAGAAGGGGCTTGGTCCTGCTTCAACTTAATGCTGACTCCCCATGGAAGGCCTTATCCTCTCTGAAGAATGGACGAGGGATGGGGCTGGAAGAAATGGGAGAATGAATGATTTTATTTAAGGCTCTGATAGAAATGCCAAGGAAGCTAGGATAAAATTCTTTAAAATGTGATCAAAATAGCCTTCGGTGGCACGCAGACAGTGTTTCCTCTAAGAGAACTTCACCAAGGTTACTAGGAAGCTATCTGTTCAAGGAAGACTAAACAAAACAACATCAATGTCAGCTAACATTTTGTTACATAACCTATCAGATGCTCATAAATTGTCTGGCATATCTTGCATTACCTAAAAATTTAAGAATATTTTTATTATTACATTAATTAGTCCTTAAAATTTGCAATTAAAAATAGAATCAAGTTATTTTAGCAGAATTATTTGGTGGAAAAAACTGTTTAAATGGTCATGAAGTGTTTATAAAACAAATATACAATAATTTTCATTTAGAAGTTTTATTTTTAATAAATTTATTGACTCTACAATGAGTATTTTTATCACCATCTTGAAAATCATCTAGCCATAGAAATATTAGTTTATCAGTCCTTTCAAATATGATGAATGTGATTGGTCATTTCAGTACCTCCTTGCCCATGTTGGTATCTAACGCTTTGTTTACGGTGATGGCTCTGGACTTTCGAGTCTGGGACCTGACTCCTTGAAGGAAAATTCTAAAGCACAGTAGTTGCTGCCTAGGTTTATTTGATGTGCTACTTACTGTTCCTTTGCTTTCTATGTACAAGAATCCTAGTTCACTCTCGTTCATTTTTTCTTAACATAGCAGGCAATGTTCTTGGGTTCCAAGGAGACCTTGTCTACAATAATCATAGAAGCATTTTTCTTTGTGACATGTACTTTAATGGTATATGCATCAATTTTTTGTATTACGATTTCTGTTTTTAGAAGACTTCTAAACATGCATATTTTATTAACTGAACTGTGTAAGTAAATTTCCTAAATTGTGTCTTATGAGTTATTATTCTTAAACAACCCATGTATTTAAAATATATTGAACATATTTTTATTTAAAATAACTGTATTAATTTGGAAAATACCTATTGCTTATTCTTGGTATGTCATTATGAAGTAAAATTAAAAGGGTTAATGTGAATAAGTAAATCCTACAGCAAAGGAAATTCTTTAATTGTGTGATACACTATGTTTCATATAATTACAGAACTTGCGAAAAAGCCATTTGGTGGTGGCTCAAGTCTTTAATCTCAGCACTGGGGAGGCAAAGGCAGGTAGATCTCTGTGAGTTCCAGAACAACTTGGTCTATCTACAAAGTGAGTTTCAACACCATCAGGGCTATATAGAAACAATGTGTAAAAACACTCAAAAAAGGAAAAAAGAAAGAAATAAAGGAAGCGAGGGAGGGAGGGAGGGAGGGAGGGAGGAAAAGAAAGAAGGAAGGAAAGAACTTGAATGCATTTTTTTTCCTGAGGGTAGTTCCTAACACTTATTTGAAGGATTATATTTAAGCAATCACTGAATTACATCATTTGCACACAAGACGTTGGTATGAATTACTTGACCATATGAGTCAGATGACTCAGAAAGATTTCATCTAGACTGCTCTTCAAAGACAACTTTCTGCTCAGCTGTGGGGAGTCTTGTCGACACTGTCTCCAACTGTCTGTTTGGGAGCAGCTGTCCTTAAGTTCACAGCTCCCCTGGGAGACCCATGAGCTGACAGAGCAAGTCATGGGCACATGGATCTGATCATTTAGGGCTGTAACTGCATTTGTGCCACAGCTTCCTGGTGTCTCAGCCATAGCCCTTTCAGGCTTTCATTACAACTCAACCTCTTTGTCTGCTTTGGCCTATTTCCTTCTCCTTTCTTCAACTGATAGCCACACATTATACCCGAAACGCTTTCTGAGTATCTCTTCCTTGAGAACTAAATAATTGCACAGAAAAATTCTTTTAGAAAAAGTTTCAATGCAATTTTTATTTGAATGAATTCTTTTAGTGAGAGTTAGGTGGAACAGAAATACAGGGCAGATCAAGATTAGGCAGAGTTAGCATGGTTGATATATCATGTTATATATATATTACATGGATTTTTATGTTCCTGCAGTAGTCATGATGCATAAGCTGGGAAACACAAAGGAAGAACTGGTTAAAAGATGGAGAGAAAACAAATATGCAAAGACAGATATTGCTTGATTTAGCTACATTTTTTGGCTGACTTAATCATAGGTCTCAATCTTTTGTCTTCTTTGGTCTTAGAGCCAAGGAAAAGGCTAACCTTAACTTTAAAGAAGAGTATAAATTAGGGTCTAGACAAGATAATCATTCTATTTTATTCTATTGCCTAATTTCAAACCTCTGCTAAAATTATCCTCATGGCTAGCCAAGAGTTAGTGGTAAAGATAATTCAGCAGCAATATTCTGGTGCTCAGATTTACATAAAGGAAAACAAGTCAATTTAAGGAAAGAAGAAAGTGTCTTGTATCCCTCGGGTAAAACTGAACCATCTTGTTGGCCCATGTAAGCAAGCACATTATTCAAAAATCTAGCCAAGCATTGTATGAAAAAACTATCAAAATAAACATGCTTAAATTATATCTAAATCAAATATAAAACGTGACTTTGCTTCCCACATGTTTGGTCAATCAATTCTCAATTTCATTATATTTCTGTATAACCATTAATTTTTGATCATTCATGACAGTCTATTTCAAAGAAGCATGTATAATTCTGAACTATTGTCATATGATTACTTGTATATAATATCTAAATATCTAAATATTTCCATGTATCTATTTGTATATATATGCAAATAGATATTTTAATCACACTCTAGACAGGAGAGGACAATTTATTTCTTTTTTGGTGCTTACACCAAAACTTACTGTGTATTATAAAGCAGAAAATAAACAGACTTTTCCCAAAACTACTATAATATTTTGTATTAGGCATGAATAGTTATTTAGTTAACTTATAATACTTAAATTCATTCTTTTTTTTTTTTTTTTTTTTTTTTTTTTTTTTTTTTTTTTTTTTTTTTTNGAGACAGGGTTTCTCTGTGGCTTTAGAGCCTGTCCTGGAACTAGCTCTGTAGACCAGGCTGGTCTCGAACTCACATTAAATTCATTCTTATAGAGCTAAAAGACATTAAATCAGCATAGAACTATAATAAACATATAGTTTACTTTTTTCTTTACTCATAAATTTGAAAGTTGAGACATTTTTAGGAAAAAGATTCAACATTATGCTCAGATTCATATCGACATCAAACATGAAATGTTAATAAAGGAGATATGTAAAAGTGCAGTGTACTTAAAGCATTATCATTGTTTAGGAAAGTGAAACCTAAACCCAAGTACAACTCAAGGAAAGTGGTACTATTTCCTCTAACAGTGTAGTGTAGAATTATCCATTTTGATTCCTTTGGTTAGTGTTCTAAGAGCTATACTTCAGTCCATAACTTCTTCATAGATGTTGAAGTATTATAAAAGTAGACAGGCTCCTACAATCACTTAAAAGTATGGAATAATACCTTCTATGTGACCAGTAGATAAGGGATATTTTTAGAGTGTCATCATCATGGTGGAGAACCACATTAATACTTTTCTAAAGTCTTTGTGCTAATATGCTAAGTGACTATATATACTTAGCATATTAGCAGTGCATATATGTGTGTGTATATATATGCACATAACTACTTCAATTAAATAGGTACTGATGTAGTTCCTTAGCCAAGATAATTGGCAAGTTGGATAAAATTCTTGAGAATGCAGAGTTTCTAATTTGTGCCTATTTCACTTGAACTTTAAGCTCTGAAGTGTGTGTTCTTTTTACTTCATTAAGCTCCCTCTATTAGCAAAGTGAGCCATGAAGAAACAAAATTGAGCATGGTGGTTCCACTCCATGGGTAGAACTCAACTGTTCTAACAGTTGTTCTTGATTAAATCGATTGCATTTTAATGACCTTCGAACTGTTTCCACTTTTGGTATGCCACCTAGAAATTGAGCACTAGTAAATTATAAACATTTTTTATGGTGTGTGCAGAATGAACACAAACAATATGTACTAATCAGAATATTTGTGACATTTATTTTAATCCAACAAGAATGCTTTATTCTATGAGCTCTAATAATACAAAATTTAACAACGACCCTCTAGCCTTAAGTATGTCCCCAGCTTTCTTTATTTTATCATCATCACAGACTTGAAAACACAATTTGTATCTATCCTGAAAACAGTGCAGGACTTGCTTTTGTTGCCAAAGATACTATAATAGCCCATTCTTTTATCTTCTGACAAATGTCGACTACTTTGTCTCACCATGAAACAAAATAAAACATATTGCTTGGGTAATGATCTTTGCCTTCTCTTAGCAAACTAACATATCAGATATTTGGCATAGTCTCAATGATATTGAGAATACACCACCACTGAAGTAACGTTTTAGTATTTCTAACATCTGATAGTACTATCAGATAGTATTCAAACCTCTTTTCTCATGCAAGAGCATATGTTTTTGTTCATTCTCTGTAGCTCTATAATGTTTACTTTTAAGGTATTTTAAATGCTATTTTTCTTGTTTTTTCTTTGTTTTTCCTTTTTCACAAACTTTACTATGATTTTTTAATGAATCAGATTTTTCTCAGAAAATAATCTTCTCCACCTGGTCCCTAAAGATAAAAAAATGACATGGATGTGTTTTAAAATTAGATATTCTAGCCCCTGTGGGAAGAGTCCAGTAGTAAAGCCTGTGCTTAGCAGTTTTAAAGTCCTGGGTTTAAATCCTTGCACTGTCAAACATTTTAATAAGATTCCTTCCTGAACATTCCTGGACACAATATTTCTTTTAGTCTCCTGGCAGCAACTGAAGGTCAGCCTAGTTAGTACAGTGGAGGTAGAGGAAATGGGGTCTTAGGAACTCCAATTAATTCTGTTTCAACATCCTGAATTGTCTTTTTGAAGGGACATGGTCCCAGACAGTGATAATGACTACTTGGTTAAATGGGCTGTATGTCAAGACTCGCAGTAATATACATGAGCTAAAGAGATAGAAGTATTTCTTTGTACATTTTATACAAAAATTGTCCCCTTTTACCTGACCCTTCTGAACAAATTGATGGGGTTAATAAGAGAGGACTGAAGGAAAAGATAAGTTACAATTTTTAGAATCTGGTTTTTAGAACAGTTTCTGAGAGGGATAGATAAAACAATCATAGTATTACCTAGAGAAAGGAACTTATGACCGAGAAAGTATTATTAAGGGAAAGATATCAATGAGTTCTCACTTCCAGAAGCACTTGAATACTCTCTTATACAGAAAAGCATTAACGCAGCTTAAACAAAGTACTGTCTAATGAATCTCAGCTGACGGCTGTAATCCCATCTGGTCACCGTGATCATGGGTTTGAACAAGATTTATCTTTCTTTAAACGCTATTAAAGTTGTAGAATATTGCTTTATTTCTTGCATCTTTTATGAAAAAATAGTTCCTAGTTTTATCAGATATTTTCCTGGAGTCTTTTCCTATAACATACTCGTTTATTACTGTCTAAGCAGTTATTTTCTGGCCAGAAACATTAACAAGCATAAATAGCAGAGTGGTTAACATCAAAAAGTTCTAGCTCTAGTAAGATATAGTTATAATTTTAAAAAGTAAAATTATAATGTCTGCTAGCTGATATGGAGTCCATGGTGAAGAAAATGTTAACATGGAAGTTCTGTTCATGAAGGTGGCACTCCATGAGATGAAATTCATACTCGACACTACCTGGATGATCACCTGAGACTAAATAGCTCACGGACCAAGGGTAAAACCAAATAATGCTCCCTGACCAAAGGGGCTCTATGGGAATCCTCCTAAATCCCAGGCTGTTGTCCAGACCATAGGCTGTACTCCACAAATTGACATCAAGACCTCATTGTTGCAGGCAAAACCTACACAAATCAAAAAATGGAGATGTCACAATAGAGCACACATAGAGTCCTATGTTCTTGTAACCTGCATGCTCTCAAAAGAGAAATATAAACATCAAGGCATCACAAAATCTCAGAAGAAGGAAAAGAACTAGGAAAAGCATAGTATAAACTGAGAAGTGAACATGGGTGCTTGACATAGAATTCCTCACCAGGCTTATTCTTTTCTTATCATGAGCAGGGTTGTTGATGAACCTTGCTTTTTGTCAAGAATGTTTAAAAAGTTTCGTCTAGAGTAAAGAGCTAGTGTGCTCACACCCCTGAAAGATACTATTAGTCTCTTCTGGACAAAAGCACGACTTGTTCACTGCCTGTTGTAAAATGCCCCCTAAACTTGCCATATCTCTTCTGTGACGGAGTTGTATTTCATTATTTCGGCAATTCTGAAATGAGTATAAGAAGATGCCATCACACATCCCACTTCTATTAGTATGTGAAATATGTATTTTCTCTTGAATAAATGTTTTACGTTTTCAGTAATCACCTACAAACTAGCTCTCATATAAATGAAAATTATAAACACTTAATAGTTCTGTGCATATGATGCTATTGTAAATGCTGTACAAGTAACAGCAAAGGGCTTACCATTTTAAGGCCACAGGAAATGTGTATTCCTTAGTACATAGTCATTCTTTTCATATAAAACTTCTATACAGGCAAGCACTGCACATCCTTTTCAATTTAAACTCCAATTAGTAAAAGTTTTTTTTGTTTGTTTTTTACAATGGAGACATATTCTATTAGCTACTTTTGTGGTTACTAAATAAAAGATACAGATAATAAGGACAGCATAATCAAGGCAAGTGCAAGAAAAGAGAAAAATTAACGTGTATGCCAAGCAAATAAAAATGTTCATAATCAAATGTAGCAATCAAAATATAGTTAGCATTATGATAAGTGAATTTGAGGAAGCTAAACTTTTAATTCGGTTATTTTGGAAACATGCTAAATAGTTGCACTTTATTATCTGCTGATAACAACCACTGGATTTGATCATTACACAAAGATATGTTACATTTAAAATTTAAACATGTAGCAAGTATAGCAAAGCTAAGCAGAGAAACAATATCTATTGCTCAGTTTTATTACGTAAGAGGTTTATGGAACACAGTGAAGACAGTGGAGAGATGATATACAAAAGTCTAAAAAAAAGAGGAGTGTGAACTCACATTTCAACAATATCAATTCCATCAGTAATTCTTTTTAATGGATATACTAAAGAACAATGCACCGGAAATCAGAACGTTTGAATATATAGTAGATTGTATAATGTTTTGCTTAATGTACCATAAAATTCATGCACTCAACTTCATTATGTTTAGTAGATTGTTCTGTTATCCTCATGAAAATGAAAATTATAGTCTCTTCAGCAAATACATATGAACAAATCTCAGGAAGAAAATAATAAGCCAGATAAAGAAATATTTCTTGTACCAAATTGCTGATGCCTTAGGATTAATTTAATAATCATTTAACAACAATTTATTCATAATGAGAAGAATTATATTAAAATGCATGTATCACCAAGTCCACTCCAGAGAAGTCATTATTGTCAGGAAAAGGACTCTGCAGGAGGGACATCTGGCTGAGCTCTGAAGTGTCTGTGCAGAAAACTATATTATCAGGAGTGGTAAACTGCCTAAATTTGCCTAGAGACTAGCTCTCTATTTCCTGCACATGTTTAACTTAGTAGCGATAGCAGGAAGCTTTGGTGTCTAAATTGATCTGGGATTAATTATGATTTCATGATTGGCCTAGCATTTTACTAAGATAATGGAGTTTGTAAGATCTTGCTAATGTATCAGCCCACATATACTAAATTGTAGCATTCAATTTTTTTCAAGACACTTAAAATAAATTTTAATTTATATTTTTAGTAGTTTTGACTACATTTGCTCAATGACAGATTTAAAATAAAATTTCTCACAGTCTTTACTAAGAGTAAAATCATGTTTATTTTCCTAAATTTATTGGATGGATGGGTAAGTAGAAAAATCTGTAGGCGCCAGGCAAGAACTGTAAGTGGCAAACGGCCTCTTAAACTTTGCCCTGTTTCAGAATCTTACTAAACTTCTCTAAAGTGATTCCGATTCTTATACTTGTTTCATTGATAATCCTACAAAACCATTCCATATCTAAAATGCTGTGCAAATGCAATGTAGGGTGGCAGGAATGAGAGGACCTCATCTGGCATTGGCTTCAGAAACAACATAAATTTGTCCAAAGTTCTCCTTGTTTTTCCCTGATTCAAGATTTATTTTATAAAGATGGCATTCACAAGATATTTTTGACAGTGTAACCAATCCTCTTTCATGTTACTTTCTTTCAAATGTTGGGAAAAAGTCACCTACAGTTTATATGAGTGATAATATTTAGTTATTTCCAAATTAGAAAATAGAAATAAAGATTTGAAATTTTTCTATTACCATCAAGTAGACTGTAATTTATCTTAATGAGTCCAAATTCAGAATTCATTAGTATACAAATATTTTTGCCATACTGTTCCAAGATGTATTTTATGCATTTACAGCTGAAAGTAGAATAAATTATTCATTGAACATACAAAATTATTTCTGTTTCCACTTTAAATGTTTCAAGTAAAATGCAAATTAGCATCCTCATGCACACTGTCTGCTGACATCAAAAGGAACTTCAGGTACAAAGCATTCCCTTTCTGCAAACATACATAAGTAAGAGCAAGTCAAAGTATTGATTTAAGTGACCTTTATAGGTTTTCTTCACTTTACTTGCTATTGATTACTTATTTTGTTAGATAGAAAATTGATAAGAGGGTAGTGATTGAACAATTCAAAAAAGTGCCTTTGGCAGAAGTAACTAGAGTGCAAAATCACAGATAGTAATAATAATGAACTACGTCACTAAGAAAATCTAAGCAGAAAAAATCACAGATAGTAATAATAATGAACTATGTCACTAAGAAAATCTAAGTAAAAAAATCACAGATAGTAATAATAATGAACTACATCACTAAGAAAATCTAAGTAGAGAATATATTCTATAATAGTGATTAATTTTAAGAAGGTCGTGAGGGGTAGAAATATTAAGTAGAGGATTTGAGAAATTAGGAATAATGAGTGAAGGGTTTAAGTAAAAAGAGTGATGGGAGGGAAGGTCAGAAGAGGGATGAGGGAAAAGATAATTACTAAAGTTGTCTCAGTCCAACAAAAACTTACTTTTATAACCCTTCAAAACAAAAAAATTAGAAAGAATTTGTATATAGATTGCACACAATGCTTCTCCCAGAAAAAAAAAAATCCTTAGGTAATCAAACAATAATTCTATGACAAGGTATGTAGAAACTCCCCAAACATTCAGGTTTATGGCTAGTTCTTTTGTTTTCCCACCAGAGCTTGATGATGAGATGTAATAGCTCACACTTGGTCAAAGCCCCATTCTCAATTGCAAGAGTCTTCCCTGCTATTTAGCTTTCACAGTGCTGGAAGTTGCTGGACAGTCTTGTCAAAGAGAGTTTCTAATAGTTCTACCCATGTATTAACCCTATGAACTGCAGCAATAACAAACTTGAAAAGAAAGGCTCATTGGTGCAATAGTGACATGAATGTTATAAGGTTAACCACTCACTTTCTGTTTGAACACAAGGCCCACTCCACAAGAAGGAATTTATACCAAATACTGTAAACCTGACCAAGAACTTGTGATTGAAGTTTATAATCCCTAGATGTGAATCTAGTAAGTATTTTGCTTTAGGAAAGTAATATAAAACTGTTTTATAAATATTGATCTTTATAAGCATACATTACTGTAGCTCTATGCTCATATCAGATAAGCTTTTTACACTGGACAGCTGCTGAGATTTATAATAGTTTAAAGTGGAGAGAATATGTGATTGTGAACAACTGGACCTTAAAAAAGACATCTATGTTCATAAGCACACTCAAGGCTCAAGGGATATTGTTGAAAAGGGGTCAAAACATTTTAAGAGTCAAGGGTGTGGAGGACTCTTCTGGGTTTGACATAAGTAATGCACTCTCAAAATCATTGCAGCTGTGGTTATCTGTACAGGATCCAAGAGTGGGTTCTTTTCCTAGTTCATCATGAAAGAGGGAAGGATTCTTGAAGCCTTAGTCTTCCTTGAACAACCGTCGTTCAATAGCGGTAGAAGGATAAAGGAATGTCACTGCTTTACAGTGTTGTAAACACTTGATATGTGACCCATGGTATTGTCCATAAGCTCATACTCATGCTTATTCAAGCAGATCCATTCAAACTCAATATACATTTTTTGTTATACATACATACTCACAAAGACATGAAACAGGAAAAGAGCTTTTGTAAAAAGGGTTTCAGTAGAAGCATTAGGAAGTAGGTAATAGAAAGTATAAGGGACTAAAATTCACCATATACATGTAAGAAATTTTCAAAAATTAAAAAGTCCAAAGTCCTCCCTTTTATCTAGGCTGAGCAAGGTATCCATCCAAGAAGAATGGGATCCCAAAAAGCCAGTACAAGCAGTAGGGATAAATCTTGGTGCCACTGCCAGTGGCCCCTGAGACTGCCCCAGCCATACCACTGAAATTCCAAGGAATCCACAAGGATGACCCCAGATCAGACCTTAAGCAACAGTGGAGAGGTTCCAGAACTGGCCTTGTTCTGTAATCAAAATGATGAATATCTTAAATATTATCATAGAATCTTCACCCAGCAACTGAGGGAAACAGAGGCAGAGACCTGCATCAGAGCATGGGACTGAGCTCCCAAAGTCCAGATGAAGGGTGGGAGGAGTGAGAATATAAGTAAAGAAGTAGAGATAATGATGGGAACACCTACTGGAACAGTTTACCGGAGCTAATGGAAGCTCACCAATTCCAGCTGGACAGGGAAGGAACAAGCATAGGTCCACATTAGTCCCTCTGACTGTGTTTAACAGTCACTTTTTAAACTTGTATCTACTCCAAGAAGTAAGCAGGTTGTATAGTTGACTATTTGCTTCTAATGTCACTCTATCAGCACTCAATTCTAAAATGAATACTCATTTGAAGTTAAATATTTTAACTTCCTATATATGAACAGTTTGTTCCCCTTCATGGCTTTATCATTTAGTTTACATGGCATATAAGAACTGTTCGTTTGAGAAACTGAAGACTTTCAGACTGCAGATCAGAGCTGCTTACTCCACTAGAGTCAAGGATCTCTCATCAGCATCCCTGGGGAATGTTAGGGTGAGTGTGGAAACTGATCAATAAAGCATTTACAATATGATGGAAACATTCTCCTTATTGTTATGTATTTCTTTTGAAAGGAAAGTTTGATAAGTGGATATCTTGAAATTTCAAAAACTTAAAAAAATAAAAAGGTCAACAAAGAACTTCAGAGACAATTAATTTTTCGCTAAATGTCCAAAGACCATGTTAAAAGATGGTCAGTGTAGATATTAAAACTGTTCAGAACATATAGATTAGAATTTACCTTCAGATTCAAAATACTGAGCATCAGTGACTTACGTGTCAATAAAAGAGTAAACACTTTAAGGTCTTACATTCAACTATTCAATGGATTAGGCATAAACAAGAGCGTAAACTCTAAGCTTGGCAGATCAATAAAAGAAGAGCCATTTGTTTTTAATTCAACAACAACAGGAAACTTGACCACATCTCTTTTTTATTTAAGCCAAGTGACCATTTTAAAATATGACTTGAGGTATAAGAGATGGCTCAGCAGTTAAAAGTGTTTACTGCTCTTGCAGATGATGTGAATTCAATTCCCAGTACCCACACAGTGTCTCACAACTGTCTGTAACTCCTGTTCATAGGGTTTCAACACTTTATTATGAACTCATTGGACAATATACATATGGGTTGCACATGTAGGCCAAACATTTCTATACATAAAACCAACAAACGAAAAGTAACATGAACTACACTTTATTAGTAAGGACAAATATTAAAAAGAAATGTCTGATTCTGAAAATAGACATTACAGATTGCCCAAGACGAGACAGGCTGTTTTTTTTATTACTCTCAAACTGTCTCTACAGCAATTCACTGTCAAAACAGTCCACACATATGGTATTTATAAGAAAACTTCATTTTACTTCATATGAATTTATTTTACTCTGGACTGCCTGCAACTCAGCTGTTCTTTTTCAATTATTGAAGATAATTTCATAAGATGTTGTCATAGAAAAAGTACCATTCATGCTTTAACATCCAACCACAACCTTTACAGAGCTTTGGGGATGAGTAACTTTCCAAGTAAACTTTCAGAAATCATCTATCTGTTATATTTTCCCCATGTAAATTTCAAGGATGAAGAAAGTAGAGAAAAATAATTTAGGTGACAAACACAATAAAGAATCAATTACTGACTTTAGGATGTCGAATAAGTTATACATATGGAAAATCCTTCTACTAAAAGAAAATGATACTTTAACTGTGTGTTTTTGTGTCTTCAATAAAATAAAATGGAAAAAGTTGCCATATAAAAAATTGAAATACAGCATAAAATCAGCAGAAGCAAACAGAGATAGCAGGGGTAAGCATAACTGAAAACACAACACTGAATTATAAAGAAGACATTTTATCATTGCATTGGCCCAAATTGAGACATATGAGTATCTGTGTTTGGTTGGTTCTTCACTTTTGAAATTGATTAACTTTTATAGTGCTGACCTTTTGTATATTTTATTCCATCTCAGTATGCAGTTCCAAATCCAAAATGTCATCCTGTTGTTTATATTTTGATACATCATGAAGGGTTCTATAATGTAGATAAGATCTGGGAATTACAACTATTAGTGGTAATTAGCAAAGAATCACAGGCTGTGCAACGCTGGTTGTTATTAAAGACACAGGGGTATCAGACTTACAGAACACAAGTGCTTTGGTCTTTCTGTCTCTGCCGACTCCATACCTCATCATACACTTGAAATATGACCTTTCTAAAGGTATGTTGTTAAAAGTGAAGACTATCAGGTTTAAGAACTCCAAAGAATTATTCATTCAATATATGACAATTCTAAGAAAAATGAATACCAGTAAAAATGAAACTACATATAAAATGCAGTACTGAATTAAAATCTGCTTTACAGGTAGCAAATGAGTTTATATCATTGCTTAAAAATAGGAAATCACTCCAAGTTACAGAGAAAGAAAAAAAGACCAAAAAAAATTTTAAAAACTGGATATAATATAAATGAAAGCTGTGGAGAGACCATAGATGACTCAATTTATAGGTAGAATCAGGATGATAAGAACAGAGCATGTTTTAAAGAAATAAATAAACATGAATAATATCTAAAATTTTGAGCAAAATTAGACATTTTATTTGAGCCAATGACAGTGATGAAGTAATACAATTACATATGCTTATATATACCATACTGTATATGAATATCTTTTCTTAAATTTCTGATAAGAATAAATAAAATATTCTCAAATTCACATGCTTGAAAATAAAGAATTATCCTGCAGCAAATGGGATAAATGCAACTAAAATGATAGATTATTCTTAAATGCATAATGATGAATAGCATAGAATTACACCTTTGCTTTACTGTTGAATTTGTGGATAGTGTAATCAAAGGAAAGCCATTAAAGCATATGTCATGATCTTTGGACTGTTTCAATGATGTCATGGACATTACAGTACAAGGTGTGTGGGATAGAAGTGTAAAGTATTTTCTCCTCAGAATTCTAAAGAATTCTTTCTATAATCTGTGGAAGGGCAATGGTATTTTGATAACACAAGAGTTAAAAACAAGTTTATGATGCCTGTTCAACTTCATTTTTATAGACTCAAATGCTTTCCTGATGGGTGTGTTGAATTTTGTGTTTCTAAATAAAACTGGAGCCAGGAAGCCTTCAAGTCCCTTCTAGTCTCATCAAACCTTTAGTAAGCAGTCTCCCTACAGTTATCATTCCATGCACAAAGACCATTTAATTACACGCCCAAATGTAGTGAAATTATCATTTCTTTTAGCTGTCATCTTGATCCTAAAATAACCACTGTCTGCTTCCTGTGAATGTTAACCTATAATCAACAGCTACTGCTGAAAATTGACCTTTTTTGACCCAAAGATTAAATGAAACAGTTGTGTTTTCTTGCCTGAACAACCTACTTCAAAATGATTAAACTTTCATTTTGAAGCTGTGTCAGTGGCTGCTGCTACAATCCTCAGTCCAACCTGATGGTTTCATAAAAGACAAGCAATGTAAAACAATAAGAGGTTACACAGTATGACTTTGCCCTATCAATTTTACTATGTGATCAAGTATAAAACAAAAAATCATCAGGTTCAATAAGGAAACCTAAGACTTCATGAATTTGAACTACATCTCTGATTGTTTTGATAGTATACCCATGACTATCTGAACAGTTGTATCCACAAAATTGTATGCTATACTTCTTGATATCACAGGAAACCTAGATTATTTTCAATGAGTGCCTCACTAGGGTTAGATTACTGGCTTTTAGCTTACATTTTAATAAACTTATTTCCAAGGAGGAGTTCCTAAGACCAAGCCCTGCAAGGGCAGGCTTCATTTAATAAAATGTAACTCATAGGTATTGAAATATTATGTTATTTTCCATTACTTTAGATACTATAAGAAAATAATGAGTTAAATATATTTTAGTATCATTTTTCTTGAGTTTGTGCTAATGAGTTTTTTTTCTGATATCATTGTGATGAGCTACTACCATTCTACTCCTGCCAAAAATCCTAAATGCACCTAGGTATTTGTCTTCTTTCTTTTTAATTTTAATTTTAATTTTTTAAGTTTCCAAAGATGTTGTTACTGCATATATACCAAAATGATTTTTTCTTTTCATGTCATATTTTTAAAATCAACATTGACTTATTTAATATTCTTTAACAGTACAATATACTTCTTTTCACTCACAGTATATATTGACAGTCATGCTTGAACTGATCTTGGTTGGCATTTTTCAAGTCAAACAAATGACAAGCAATAATGGAATTGCATGAAACTATGAGCCAGGTTAGATGTTTTTGTGGGTTTTCTTGTGATGTCTTGATCCCTCTGACTCCTACAGTTTTTCTCGCTCTCTTGAGAAGGATTCCCCCAACTCAGCCTAATGTTTGGCTGTGGGTGTCTGCATCAGTTCCCATGGGTTACTAGATGAAGGCTATCTGATGACGACTGGCAAAGTCAGCAATTTGATAACAGGAGACGGTCAGTTAAGGCTATGTTTTCACTATTGCTAGGAGTCTTAGCTGGGGTGTCTCCCTTGCGTCAGGTTTCTACCAGACCCTGGAACGCCTTCCATTTCCAGACATCACTTTCAGTACTCTCAGCCTCTATTTATCCCCAACCCTCTCCCTCAAGTTTTTATCCCTACTTACCCCCAGTCCACCCAAGGGTTCTCTTCTGTTTCCCCCTTTTTAGGGAAATCCAAGCATCCTCTCTTGGGCCCTTTTTATTACCTAACTTCTCTGGGTCTGTGGGTTGTAGCATGGTTATCCTTTACTTTACAGCTAATATCAACTTATGAGTGAGAATGTACCGCGTCTGTCGTCCTGGATCTGGGTTACCTCACTGAGAGTGATTTTTTTCTACCTCCTTCCATTTGCCTTCAAATTACCCGATGTCATTGGGGACGTATGTGGGTTTTGTATTAGAGTAATTGTGGCCTCATAAAAATAATTTTGTAATGTTCCTTCTGCTTCTAGTTAGTAGAATAATTTGAGAAATATTTTTTAAAACTCGGATAGAATATAAATATAAATAATATATACATTATATATCATATT